>NW_020257726.1:0-13008 GCF_003255815.1 Theropithecus gelada
CCCTGTCCCTCTGTCCCCCATTTCTCTGTCCCTCTGCCCCGCCCTGTCCCTCTGTTCCCACTCTGTCCCTCTGTCCCTGCTCTGTCCCTCTGTGCCCACCAGTCTGTGCTCTGTGCTCATGGATTTTCCTCACAGGAACTTTCATTTTCACACAATGAATGGACGAGTGCAGCTCTGGGTGAGGGCAGGGCCCCACCTCTCAAAAGGACAACTCAGTCATTCCCAAGCCTTCCACAGCCCCTGCCAGATCCTCAGCCTGGAACCCTGGGCCAAGAATGCTCCCCAAAGCTCTCCAAGAAGGGCTGCCACCCCAGGGCCTGGGCAACACCGCCCATTCCCCCCGCACGGGTCTTCACTGGCCAGAAGCCATCCTGGGCTCCACTTGGCTCCTGGACATGAGAGCTGAACAGGGCCTTGAAGAGGCTCAGCCTGTTTCCCTATCACCCACACCTGTGTCCCCCACACCCATGTCCCCATATCCATGTCCCCCACACCCATGTCCCCCACACCCATGTCCCCCCCCACATCCGTGTCCCCCCACACCCATATCCCTGACACCTCCAGTTCCAGCCTTGCTCAGCACCATGGGCTACACTGTGGCCTCAGGTCCCCTCGGAGCTTGACTGTACTTGGAGACAGCCCATGAGAGGAGGGCACACAGAGGGGCATCAGGCAGGCACAGAGGGGTCCACGTGAGGACACGGGGGAGGGGTCCATGTGAGGACACGGGGGAGGGCCCCGCCCCACCCGCAGCCCACAGCCCACAGCCCGCAGAGATGCCCAGGAGGACCCGCCTGGCCAGGCCCTAGTCCTGGACTTCCCGCCTTCAGAACTGCGAGGAAGTAAACGCCTGTGGTTCAGTCCAAAGCCTGTGGTGTTTTGTCATGGCGGCTCCAGCAGATTAATACACATACCGCTTCAGATGTTACTATCAGGGCCACAAGGCCAAGGCTGGACCCCTTATCACCAGCAGCCCTGGGGTGTGGAAGAAGAAGCATGGTGGGTGGCAGAGCCAGGTCACACCACAAATTCCCCCACCCAGTGCCCCAGGCCTGTGCAAACCTGGGCAGAGCTGCCCGGCCCTTCCTTGACTGAACGGAGCCTCTGCCTGTAACCTGTGTGTGCAGATGCATTGATCTCCAGCGCCGGGGAGCGGCGTGTCTGTGGTGGAGCAGACAGACCACGCAGGGCCCAGGAGCAGGTGCCCAGTGGGTCCCATTTAGACACCCAGTGTGACTGTAACTGCTGGGTCTATGCTGATGCAAACTGCAAATCTCAGAAGAGTCCTGCAGGAGGGGCACAGACCACAGATATCGTGAGAGCAGACAGCAGCCTGGCTCAGAGGGGAGAGCTCAGAAGCCCAGGGTCCAGAGAAGACCAGGAAGTACCAAGCACCTTCCCAGGGGAGGGGCCCAGGCAATAAGGGGCTGTCCTTCTGACCGCAGCATCAAGTTGAACCAGCCCCGAAAACATGTATAAGACAATTGAACCAGAATGCCTAAACCCACGTCAATCTGAAAACACAAACCTACTGGAAGTTCACTTGCTAAAGTCTGTCCAGCGGAACCCTTCAGTGAACAGTCAACCTAATGACGCCTCTCTCAGGGGTGGGAGTGAAAAGTGCCTTCAAAGACCCTCTGTCCTGCACCTGCGAGGCCCCTGCACAGAGCAGCTGGGAGGTCCTCGCTGCTCCAGCCACTGGCAAAGCTTCTGGTGCCACTTCACTGCCCCAGATGTGCTTTTTAAAAAACCAACAACAGCAAATATGGTGAAAAAATCGCAGTCCCTAGGGCCAAGTCTAACTGCCTGTGTGCAGAGAATTCTGAGGCTGTATCGGAGTCTTAAGTGAAAAACCCACAGGGGCAGATGAGAAATCTCCTTTTGACTCTAACAAAGGTTCATTGAGAATTTGGCATGTTCCAGACACTGTGTGAAGTGCCAGAGATCTAGGGGGGAACAATTTGAACTCTCTCTTCCGAGAGCATAAATTTCAGACAGAAATCCAGACAAAAACAATTTGTGGCCATTTTCTTTCTTCTCACTAATAAGGTCTGTGTTTGCTATTTCCCAGGCAGCAATTTGCACATCTGAAAACTTGTCTTTCTCAGTCTCTGTTGCAGACAGGAATAGCCCGTGTCGTACTCTGGCAAGAGAGGGGTAGGTGGAAGTTTTGGGGTGGGATTGCTATAGACTCTCTTAAAAGGGGGACAAGCCCAACCAGCAGGCACCACTTTGCTCTTGGACCTTGTCTCTTGCTACTGCTTGAATGAATAAACAATGGCAGGAGCTCCAGCAGCCTCCATGAGGACGTGCGCACAGGGCCCAGTGCAGCAGAAACGTGGGGCTGCCAAGCCAGCCTGACACTCCCACCCCCAGGTTTATGAGTGAAAAATGCGTTTTCATAGAAGTGACTGTTCCTGGGGTTTCTATTGTAATAATCCACTCTTCTTTGGGAAATCAGCAGGTGAACTTGATCACCAGCGTAACACAAGTAAACAAATAAATCAAGCAGATGATTCTGCTTGGCCTAAATGCTGCAAAGGAAATGACCAGGACACAAAGCACTGAAGCAGGAGGAAGGCAGCTCGGACCGGAAGGTCCAAGCAAGGCTGTGCAGATGGTGAGGGCCCAGAAGCAGACAGGCTCTCCAGGCAGAGGTCTTGGCAGACCCAGAGGTTCTGAATCCTATCCAGCCACATGCCACCTGAGAAAGCTGCATCAACTAGACGGCACCTCATGCATGGCAGGGAGGTCAACAAAGTTGGAGTGGGAGAATCCCACAAGGCAGGGGCTTGTAGACCCGGGAAAAGATTGCAGATTTTATTCTTTAAGCAGTAAGAAGTCACTGGGAGGTGTTGTGAGAAAATGAGCTAGCCCAGGGGCTGCCCCTTGAACCCTGGCTGTTGTGTTGGCCAGGATACCTGCCAGGCCTGTGGATGCGGGAGGTGCTGCTCTCTGTATCTCTGCCCTCCCCGCACTGGGAGTGGGCACTTCCTCTTTAGTTACAATGACAAATAACCGATCGAGGCCTATCCAGTGTCCCCTGGGGGCACGATGCCTCCAGCTGAGGACCACTGCATAACGTCTTCTGTAAAGAGAGAAAAGTCAGCAAAATGGCAGAGTGAAGGAGGGGACATTGGGCAAGTGCAGGGGCAGAGAATGTGGGGAGAAATACAGATGTTCAAGACGCATCTTGGAGAAAATCCTGTGGAATTGACTGGTATGTTACATTATGTGGTTATTAAGGGGACAAGTCTCAAGGCACCTCAGAGGCAGGCCTTGTTCCAGCTACATTCCATGGCCAGGCGGGGCCTGCAGGCCTGTGTTCCATTCACACTCCGTGCCCAGGCAGGGCCTGCCTTGTGGGTGCTGGATTGTGGATGGGTCACATCTGTCATTTCCGGCCAGGTTAGGCCAGCTGGGCCGGTTGCCCACTGTGCACCTCTCCGGCCTTTGCAGGAGGAAGCCCAGTCGGCAGGATGCAGCTCCACACCAGGGACGGAGCCCCTGGCAAACATGTGGAGGAGCATTTTCCCTGCGAGCGGCCAGCCTGAACGGGAGGGCACGACGGGGGAGCAAGCCCGCGGTGTGCGATGCTGGTCATGTATTTGCCGCAGCTGCCAGCACACGTCCGCTAACCTGACCTCTAACTTCACAAACGCGCTCAGGCTGAAATGGAAGCACCGGCCTGGGCAGGTGAAGGGGCTGCAGGAGAATCCAGAGGTTCCTCGTAGGTACGTTGTGGTGACCCACTCCTCGGGTTTTCACAGGGAGACATCAGGTAGCGGCCAGGCCTGAGGCTCCGGGGCCGGGTCTGGGCTGCAGAGATGCTCTGCGCTTCTCCGGCTGTATCCCACGCGTCCTCATCCCAAATCCCAGATGAGGGCGCTGTGGCCTTGGCCACACCGACACGGCGCCTGGGCTCGCATCTGGGTGGCGGGTTTTCCTGCTGCACCACCAGGGTGCCTTGGCGCTGGGGCTGCAGGATGCGCAGAGGACCGCGCGTGGTGGAGAAGCCAGCCCGGCCTGTTTGTGCGAGCGCCGCACCTAAGCCCGCAGGCTGCTCTGCTGGGAGCGGAGAGTGGGAAACAGCCTCTGGGTTGGTTCCCAGTGGTCCCAGCTGGGGGCAGAAATTCCAGCTGTCTCACAACAGATGAGTATTCTCAAGTCTGGGAAAGCAACACAGACCAGAAACTTACCGGGGGGAGGAAAACTCCCCCTGATAAGATGCAAAGAAGCCTAGAAAAAAAAAAAAAAAATGGCCCAAAAAGCAAGACCCGGTCGTTCAGGATAATTTCAGGATAAACCGCCCCAGCTCTTGGCAGATGTTAAGAAATACCTCCAAGAACTCGAAGGCAAGACACACCAGCTCCTAACAGAAACAGCACCCCTGCCCAACCGCACCCTGGAACGTTCCAGAAGACCTTGGCGGAGCCAAAGACGTCAGTCAGGGTGATGGATAACTCAGATCGCCAATATTTCCCATCAAAAGGAGCACTTAGTAATAATTCCACAGTCATGGGGAATACTTTGGGCAAAACTGGAGAAAAAGCCTTTGAGTTTCATGAGACTCACTATTGCCCACAATATAGACATCATATTAAATGCAGTAAAAGAGCAAAAAAATGGCTGGGCGTGGGGCTCACACCTGTAATCCCAGCATTTTGGGAGGCCGAGGCAGGCGAATCATGAGGTCAGGAGTTTGAGACCAGCCTGACCAACATGGTGAAATCCTGTCTCTACTAAAAATACAAAAAAAAAAAAAAAGAAAGAAAAAATAGCCAGGCATTGTGGTGTGTGCCTGTAATTCCAGCTGCTCAGGAGGCTGAGGCAGGATAATTGCTTGAAGCCGGGAGACGGAGGTTGCAGTGAGCCAAGATCACGCCACTGCACTCCAGTCTGGGTGACAGAGTGAGACTCTATCTCAAAAAAAAATAAAAATAAAAATAAAAATAAAAAAAAATAAAATTAAAATTAAAATGGTGGAGGGCAAAATAATTTAAAAAGTGAACAAACCTAAATGACTAGTTATTCTAACAGTAGGCAAACGTCACACTGCTATTATACATTTCCTGTAAAGAAGCTGTGCTCCATTGTGGTAAAAAATGTGCCTGTGGTTTATAAACACAATAAACCTTAAAATGCAAAGGGGTGCCATGGCCTTCATGTCAGTATCCCTCAAAGTGTCTAACTCCCCAGGTGATGGTTCCAGGAGCTGGGGGCCTTTGGGAGGTGATGAGGTCATGGAGTGGAGCCCCATGGGGGGATTTGTGCCCTTCTAGGAGGCCCCAGAGAGACCCTCACGTCTTCCCCTGGGAGAGGTCTGTGAAATAAGAAGCAGTCCTCACGAGACACCAAACCCACGGGGCCTTGGTCTTGGACTTCAGCCCCCAGAGCAGAGAGACGAGTGTCTACAATTTGTAAGTCCCATCTGCTGTGGTTGTCACAGCTGCCGGGTGACCAAGGCAGAGGACAGAGGAAGCTGGATTTGCTGCACATCTGCTGCATCCAGGCCTCTTACGGTGCCTGCAGCATCCCTGTCCTCTGGGAAGAGCCCTTGCTGTGAGAAAGAGCCCTGACGCTCCAGCATGTGCTTTGCATAAAAGCTGCTGTCATCTTACAGACTCCACGAGTGACCAGCCCAGCCGCAGGCACTGAGTCAGGCCGCCAGGTTGCTGCCCCTCCCTGGGGCTGTGAGCAGGCGTCTGGCCACGGAGAATCCTGGACTCGCTGCCAACAGCCAGATGCTGCCTGCTGGGACCCGCCAGGAGTCCTGTTCCCAGCCTAGCAGAGGGGCCTGGCAGAGAGGCCCAAGCTGATAGTGGGGAGAAACAGAGATGAGGCCTGGGCCCTCACTCCCATCTCTGCTCCTTTGAACTGAGGTTTTGTCACTGGCAGTGAGGGTTCTGACTCACACATCTGCTTAAGTTGTGGCTGGGGCACTTAACATTTCATCTGAAGTTTTCTGAATGTCAGCCAAAGGCTGTCAGCTCGGCATCTAGAGCCCTTCAAGTCTCGTAGGAATCCACAAATACAAGTTGTAGAGAAAGGAGGCCCAAAGAGAAAAAGTGTCAAAGGACATCATAATAAATGGTCTCAAACAAAAACTTCTAAAGACTCTTTTCCCACCATAATACCCTGACTCATAATGAACAAGAATAAGGGAATTTTGCTGAGCTTGGTGCTTCAGGAACGCCTAGAAAGGAAAGAGGCACCTGCCGGTGGTGCTTGCACCTGAGGGGCAGCTCCTGCAGACAGGTCCCGAGAGCTGGCCGCCATGGAAACAACCACCGGGCTGAGCTGAGACCTGAGACACGAGGTCTCCTTGCTCCACGGGCACCCGGGGACCCGCCCCTGCATGCCCCAGTGTTCCTCAGTTGGAAGCCGCATCTCTCCAACCTCTGCCTTCATCTGTTATTCTCATCCTCAAACAAGGCCTTCTGGCCTGCCTCCCTCCCACGGCCGCCCCAGCCCCTTCTCATTCTGTTCTTCACAAAGCCGCCAGAAGGTCCTTTAAACTGTGAGCGCTTCAACACAGTGGGATCCTCCCAGGCCTGTGGCACAGCACCCACCACCCCCAGCACTCAGGCCCAGCCTCCGGCCCTGCACCAGGCTCTGCTGCCCCCTGGTCTCCCACCCCGCAGGCTAGCATTCACTTCTCTCCAAGACCTCAGCTCAGCAGACGTTTCACCCTCCAGGAAGCTTCCAGAGCATCCCCTGCTGAGCGTTTACTGCCCTCTTCTCCTGGACATGCTGGGCGGCCCATTCCTGCAGCTGAGCCTACTCTGTGGTCGGGACAGACATTTTCATTTGCCCCACTGTCTGGGGCAGACCCAGGGGTGGGGACGGTGGCTCTTGTCCCTGCGTCCGCAGGGCTGCACACAGCAGACAGGGGGCTGGCAGCCTTCCCAGAGGGGGCGCCCATGAGGGAGGAAGACCCCCGGGGTTCTGTGCGGGGCCCAGGGATGGAGTGCATGGCAGCACTGAGCTGCAGCCTCGGCCCAAAGGACTCACATAACACAGGCACACGACACAGAGCACAGACACGTGCATGCACAGGCACACTCACAGGCCATGGACATGCACACACAGAAACCACAGATGCACGCACACAGATCAGACACACACATGCAAACACAGCATAGATGTGTGCACACAGATGTGCACACAGATCAGACACACACATGCAAACACACACACCACAGATGTGCACACACACAGAGATCACACATGCACACACATGCCTACACATTCACACACACAGAAATCAGACAGAGATCATACGCATACAGAGATAGAGATCATGCACACATGCATACACATGCACAGAGATCACACACACGCATGTGCACATGCACACACACAGCCTCCTGCCTTCCGATCTTCCTTTTCATGACGACCTGCAGCACTAAGAGTCGGGGAGATGAAGAGAGGCCTAGAGGACAGCGTGCAGAGGGGAGGGAGGGCGCTGCCACCGCACTGGGACACAGCAAGCCGGAGGCAGCCACTGCCCTGGGAGCAAGAGGAGGTGTGACCCCGTGGGGTCAGGGCTGAGGAGCCGGACACCATCAGTGCCTTTGGTGACTACCGCACATACAGCTGTCCCAGGAAAGCGGGAAACAGGAAATGTGAAAAACAGACCTGTTTGAAAAACAGACCTTGCTGACTCCTAGCCAAGGAGGGAGGTGCCGGGCAGCTGGCAATGGGCACAGAGCACCCTCGAGTCTCTCACATCCCAAACTGGGCTGGGCCCCAGGGCAGGGCACCCACAGCAGAAGCTGAGCACGCGGAGGCTGCACGAGGCACCGGATCATATGCATGCACAGAGATCATACACACACAGAGATCACAGACACACACGCACAGGCACCGGCTGCGTGGCCCTGCGCACCCTCTGGGCTCCCCGCTCTCGGTGGCATCTCTGGTGTCGAAGCTTGCCCTGAGTCTCAGAACCTCCAGGTGTTCCTGGCCTGGCCCTGGGAGATGCTGTGATGCCTCCTCTGGTCCCCACTCCTCAGGGCTTGTAGGCGGCACTGGCGAGTCTGTATCTGAGCAGGTCCATGCTGTCAGGCTCCATCAGAACAAGCCATGGATTTGCAGGCAGAAGCCCGGCCGTCGGCCTTGCTCCGTGAACTTAGAAAAGTTGTTGAGCAAACAGAGCCTCAGAATCTCCTGAAAATGAGGATTGTTCTCAAAGTTGTTGACTAAAATCAGATCCGAGTTCACTAAGCCCATCAAGTTAGTTTCACTGGCTCATAAAGTTAGAAAGTCGTCTCGGGAGTGGATGCGCCCTCCCGGGGCTGGCTGTGTCCCTCTGAGATGCAGCCTGGCACCCGGCTCCAGGCTCACTTCCCTAACCGTGTAAAGAAATGGTCTCATCTCACCAGAGGGCACCAGGGCCCCTTCCAGATTTGGGAAGGGGGCTTGGGAACCACCGTCTCTGCTTCAGTAGGTGGTGAGTCTGGTGAGCATCTCATTCCAGCTGCTTAGGCCATCAGCCTTGGAGCCTTTCTTGGCCCCTCTCTTTCTCTAATAAAGTTCACTTAACCAATTAGAAATCATGCTGATTCTACCTTCAAAACTACTGTGCATGATTTTGGGGACTGCATCCCACAGCATTTCAGAGTGAGCATTAAGGAACAAGACACATTGTACAAGGTGAAACTAACAAGAGTCAGAAGGAGAAGACAGGTGCCCTGGCCTGTGCCCCCTTCCCGTGTGGCCATGGACGGCGTCTCCTGGCAAAGAGGTGGGACCACGGGGACAAGAGAAACACTAACAGTGTGATTCCCACGTCTTCAGTGAGCTTGTCTGCAGCCCTCCCGGGGAGAAGCTCATTCTCCAGGCACCCAGCGTGAGGCACTGGCTCTAGGTGGCTCGTGACAGCTCTGCTCACGGCCTCTGCCCTCTGCTCGTCACCAAACCCAAACCAGGGCGTTTCACTCTTCAGCTTAAGATAGCAAAGCCTTCCTTCTCCACCCACAGGATAAGCCACAGTCTTCACAGTGGCCTGGGACGCCCTGGAGGGCCCAACTGCGCTGTGCCCTGGCCCCTCCTCTTCCTGCTGCTCCCTGCCCTCCCAGCTCGGGGTCTCCCTGCCGCAGCCTTTGCGTGCCTCTTCCCTCTGCTGGCAAGTCTCCTCCACAGCTCTGTGCACGCCACACGCCTCTGATCCCCCAACCACCTGGTCTAACACCGCACCCAGCTCACCCCACCACCCGCCGATCCCCCGACCACGGGGTTTAACACCGCACCCGGCTCATGTCACCCCTTGTTTAGCACCACACCCAGCTCACCCCACCACCCTCTGATTCCCCGGGGCCCTCACCCTGTTCAACTTCTTTTTCTGTAACACGTATCATCTTCCAGCATTTGATGTGATGTTCTTATTAATGATGCTTATCGTTAACTGATTGCCACCTGTCCCTCCACACCCACCCGACTAGAAGGGAAGTTCCCTGGGGCAGGGTCTCTGTTTGGCTCACTGAGGCATTGCCAGAGCCTAGAACAGTGCCCTGAAAATACCAGTCCTCAATAAATGTGTGTTCAAGGAATGAGAGATTAGACAAGTGCTGACTGACACACTCCCGCGTGTCAGGAACCATGCTGGGCCCTGGATGAGAGCTGGACTTTAAAAACAATACTACGAGCAGATGAGCCGCGGCCTGTGCCGTCAGGACCCCCTGGTCTCAGGGAGGCATGGATCTGTGTCGCTCATGAGGACAGGGCTTATTCACAGAGCTGGGCGTGGGACCCCTGGGGCCTGTTCCTCCGTCATCTGCTGACCATTTCCAGCAAGGACGGTCAGCAGCATCGCATCTGCTAACGAACAAGCAGGGGAAGGGCGCTCTGTGTGCTTCGGACTCTTCCCAGATGTGGAAGATCTGCCCTCCCAGAGAAAACCCAGCTCATCAGCCTGCAAACCACAGACGTGCAGGGCCCCACAGGGCCCCACATCTGGAGGTGATGTCATTGTGTTTGTGCCCCCTAACCCAGTGATGTCAGGCCTGCTACGTCCAAAGTCCAAGCCACAGCTGACCTGCCATGACCTCCTTAGCCATTCTTAGGGAGAAGTTGTGACCCCACATGAGACCCAGAGATGGAAGAGGCAGAGCAGGCTCAGGCTTAGTCATTTGTTTACCAGGGTCTAAACATGGTGCTGGGGAAATAGGCCCGAAATCCAAACAAGCCTCCTCCCGGCTGCCCTTCCTGTCCAACGCTCCACCCAAAGGTGCCCAAGCCTCCCAGACGCTGCCCGTGGTGCCAGCTCCCTTCAGGACACCCGTTCTTCCACCTCCACTCAGAGGACCCTCCTGCACTGGCCCTGGTTGTGTCATGAGGCTTGGATTACAAATGTAAATATGCACATACAGAGAAGTGTCTACTACATATGAACATACCTCTATAAATATTTATCAGTTTATATTATAATATTTGCATAAACATGTACTATGTAAATATGTACTTTAAAATAATTACCTGGGTGATTAGATAACTGTCTGGTCCAGTGCACAGCAGACCCAGGGCCCCGGGTATAGGCAGGCATATTCCTCCTCCTCCCTGAACACCCCCGGGATTCCCCAGGTGCCTTTCGAGAAAGAGGGAAGGTTTGGGTTTGCCAGGGATGGGCGCGGCCTCTTCAGCTCAGCAAAGCTGGGGAAGGCTTCACCACGCACTTGGTCTCAGAGCTGGGCCTTCCGAGATAAATGAGGTTTTGTCCGCTGAGTATGTGGAGTGGGTGGAGGGTGTCCCTGGCAGACATGGCCAAGTGTGGAAGGCCCCTGAGGCCTCGGGAAATGGAACCAGCTGGGCGGCAGAAGGGTCAAGGCCAAGCTGCAATGTCCCTTGTACTCACTCTTTGGACTCAGCAGATGTGAAGCAGGGAATCTGTGTAATTTGTTTTGCTTTTTAGAATGATCATGTGGGCAGCAGAGTGGAGAATGGTTGGGAGCACAAGGTTCAGAGAGGTAGGAGGCAGTGGTCGGAGGACGCGAGGCACTGGTCGGAAAGACAGGGGAGCACTTTCTGCAGCCAGACAGGAAAGGTGGCATTCACTGCAATGAACGTGGGTTCGGAGGAGTAATACGAAGACTATGACATAATTTAAAACATGCAGGGATAGATTTCTATACCCAGGAGTGGATGTGCAGAACTGACCTCTGCTGTTATTTTCTATAAGCCAACAACACCCTTTGCATGAGTGGAAACCCACTTCAATCCCTGCAGATCCTGTCCCCGCATTCAACCAGGGTCATGCCAGGCGCCCAGGATCGCAGCCAGCATGACGAGTCAGGGAGAGCGTCCTCCCCACCCGCCCACGCAGGACGCTCTCAGCTGCCCCCGGGCCTGTCGCTTTGGGCCTCCAGGGTTCTCTCTGCTCCCTGGACAGCCCCTCTCATTTCCCACCCAGAGGCTCCCATTTCTTCTAGGCCAGTCTGCTCCTCGCTTGGCCCTCTGCCTCCTCTGCCTTGTACCTTCTCCTAAAGCGCTCTAAACTCTCATAACGATCTAGGCTTTTGGAAAATCACAGGCAAGAGGAAAAAAAAAGCAGGACTCGTGAGCTCTGGGCCGGCTGTTTTCTCCCCTGTGGTGCTGAAGTGGAGTCGGCCACCTGCTTACAAGGACGGCGTGAGAAGGGAAAGGGGTGAAGCAGGAACATGCGTGAACCCAACAGAACAGAGGGGATGAGGACCATGAGAATAACGGACGATTTACTGGGCACCGCGCTAAGTATCCCACAACCATGTCATTGAATCTGAAAATAATCCTAGACTAGAAATCCTCATCCTTACAGACGACATAACCAAAGTTCAGAGAGGCTAAGCAACTTGCCGAGAGTCACGCAGCAAATGGAGGCTGTGTGGGGTCTACGCAGCTGAGTGCCTGCCCTGTGCAAGCTGGGGTCTCGCTGCCCTGTCAGGTCGCTCTAGGAGGTCAGCCCACCAGGCACCAGGCGGCCGCAGGGGCCCAGGTTCAAGGCCCTTCCCTGCTCCTCCCCTGGGGTCTCCAGTGTGCTGGAATCTCCATCTTCTCACCATAACCTCACCCCATCTCTGGATTCTTCCCAAGGGCAACCCATGGGTAATATCAGTACAAGAAATGTCACCAGAAGGAATTAAGAAAAACCATAAAACAAGATTTTAAGGAAGAAAGTGAATTTCCCACACCAAACCCCGGTATTACTGAACTGCTTTTTGATGATGAGCCACCATCTGCTAAGTTCTCATCAAATTAGATGCCACAGGTCCCGTCTACCAAGGCGAGCTGGGGAGACCCCTGTGCCATCCAGAGAGCCAAGGTGCTGCTCCTCTCCCAGCCCCATGCGGTGGCGCCTTCCCAGACACAGGAGCAGACGGGGCCATTGGCACACCTGGGAGCACCCTTGGCCTTGGTGGCCTGCTTCTGGGTTCCCTGGATTTTCCACCAAATCGGCCAGGCTGGGGCTGCCATCGGACCCATACCTTCTGCACACAGACGCTGCCTGACGTGGTGCCCGACTCTCCAACGTGTCAGGTAGAGAGAACGTGACAGACGCGAGTGTGGGGTTGTTCTGACGGTCTGAATAAGCTACCATACCTCCTTAGACCCCCCTAGGAAGCAAATGGACTTGTTCTTTGTGTTTTCACTATCAGAAAAATACATTGTAACCAGACTGGACAACAGGGTCATGCAACCTGTTCAAATTGTAGACAGAAGGTGTTACAACAGCTGTCGTTCTGCCCAAGCTCTCAGTTAGTGAGCAAGCCGCCATGCCAGGGTGGAGCGTCCGACAAGGGCACGCAGAGGATCCCCTGCCCATCCCCATCCCAAAGACGGGGTCCTCTGTGGGTCCAGGGGGCTAAGCAGGGATGGCAGTGACAGGAAACAGGAAAGGCCGCACAAGCCACGGAACTTTCCGATGAGTAAGCTCCAGACCTCTTGTCCAACAACAATATCTTCTTAGACCCCAGTCAGGAACCTAAACACACACACACACAGAGCTATACAGCCATACAGACATACACGCAC
>NW_020257727.1:0-384 GCF_003255815.1 Theropithecus gelada
AGCCAGATCTGCCCTAAACCTCCCCCCACCTTTTTTTTTTTTTTTTTCTGAGATGGAGTTTTGTTGTTGCCCAGGCTGGAGTGCAATGGCACGATCTTGGCTCACTGCAACCTCCACCTCCCGGGTTCAAGCAATTCTTCTGCCTCAGCCTCCCAAGTAGCTGGGATTATAGGCATGCACCACCATGCCCAACTAATTTTATATTTATATTTTTAATTTATATTTTTAGTAGAGATGGAGTTTCTCCATGTTGATCAAACTCCTGACCTCAGGTGATCTGCCCACCTTGTCCTCTCAAAGTGCTGGGATTACAGGTGTGAGCCACCTTGTCTGTCCTAAACCTTTTTTTTTTTTTTTTTTTTTTTTTTTTTTTTTTTTTTTTTT
>NW_020257727.1:480-30480 GCF_003255815.1 Theropithecus gelada
GTAGCTGGGACTACAGGCACCCGCCACCACGCCCGGCTAGTTTTTTGTATTTTTTTAGTAGAGACGGGGTTTCACCGTGTTAGCCAGGATGGTCTCGATCTCCTGACCTCGTGATCCGCCCGTCTCGGCCTCCCAAAGTGCTGGGATTACAGGCTTGAGCCACCGCGCCCGGCCTAAACCTTTTTTTTAAGACAAGATCTCCCTCTGTTGCCCAGGCTGGAGTGCAGTGGCATGATCATAGCTCACTGCAGCCTCGACTGCCCAGGCCAAGTGATCCTCCTACCTCAGCCTTCCATGTACCTGGGACCACAGGTGCACCACCACACCCAGCTAACTTATTTTATTTTATTTTATTTTATTTGTAGAGATGGAGTCTCAAACTCCTGAGCTCAATTGATCCTTCTACCTTGGCCTCCCAAAGGGATAGGATTACTTCAGGTGTGAACCACGGCACCTGGCCCACCCTAAACCTTTTCATCCAAACCTCTCAGGATTATTGGCCCTACTTGGGTCAGGCACCTGCTCCTGGTTCAGGCACCTATGGTTAGCGGTGGGGTCACACTGTCCCGATATGGCGTCCAGGAATCTAAGTGCTGTGACCTCGTGGCTGATGGGACAGTGACATCCAGAATCCAGCTGCACATTTTACAAATAAAAGTGAGGCCCTAAGTCACACAGCTAAAAAGAAACCAGGGCTTGTTCAAGACCAGCCTGGGCAACATGGCAAGACCTCGTCTGTACAAAAAAAAAAATTAAAAATTAACCGGGCATGGTGGTGTGTGCCTGTAGTCTCAGCTACTTGGGAGGCTGAAGTGGGAGGATTACTTGAGCCCAGGAAGCCAAGGCTGCAGTGAGGTGTGTTCATGCCATTGCACTCCAGTGTGGATGACAAGAGTGAGACCCTATCTCAAAAACAACAACAACAACAACCAGGGCTTGTTCCAGGTCTGTCTGATGCTGAAGCTCATGTTGTTAATGCTCTGCTCCTTACGCTGGGCCACACTGTCCCAGGATGGCTTTGGTTGTGGTGTCTGTGACTCACGTCTGGCCAGTGACTCAGGCCAGGGAGCCCAGGGACCCACCTTGTGTCATCTACCATGGTCCAGTCCCCATTAGGGGCTCTAAGAGTCCTGGTCGGTTTACTTTTTTTTTTTTTTTTTTGGTGACTTGAAAGTCACCTCGGCCCTGGCTGAAGTCTCAGATCTCACAATTTCATGGTGGAACCTGACACTAAAGGTGACAAGCAGAGACACTGGAGTTCAATAAAGCTAGGTGTTTTTTAGTTTATTTTGGTTTTGTAGAGACAGGGTCTTACTGTCTTGCCCAGGCTGGTCTTGAACGCCTGGCCTCAAGCCGTCCTCCCACCTTGGCCTCCCAAAGTGCTGGGATTACAGGGGCGAGACTGTGCCTGTCCATGGCTAGGTTTAAATTCTAGCTTTGTGACTTCTCAATGGATGACTCTCTATGCCTCCGTTTCCTTAACGGTAAAATAGAGATAATCGTAATAGCCAGTTTATCAGTTGCTATGATGGATCAGTGAGATAAAACATGCAAACCACTCCGCACAAATCCATTACTCAGCACAGAGCAATCAGTTCTCTGAATGGTAGCAGTTTATGAACTCTGAAACAATGGGGAAAGAACGGAGTCCAGAGGAGGAAGTCTTTACTCAGCTAACAGGACACGCAGTGGGAAGGGGACTGGCCAGGGTTTCAGGAGGAATTGACATTTTTTGAGGCCTGAATAGATGATGGCAGCAGATAAGAGCAGATGTGGGCCAGGCATGGTGGCTGACACCTGTAATCCTAGCACTTTGGGAGGCCTAAGCAGGCAGATTGCATGAGCCCAGGAGTTCGAGATCAGCCTGGGCAAAAAGGTAAAGCCCTGTCTCTACAAAAGTACATAAAAAGTTAGCTGCATGTGGTGGCATGCACCTGTAGTCACAACTACTCGGGAGGCTAAGGTGGGAGGATCACTTAAGCCTGGGAGTTCGAGGCTGCAGTGAGCTGAGATGACACCTGCACTCCATCCAGGGCAATAGAGTGAGACTCTGTCTCAAACATACACACACACACAACCAGATGTGGACATAGGAGCATATACAGGAGTGTGGGGGACCAGCAAGTTGTTCATTGTGATAGAAGCAAAGAAAAGAATAGGTATTGGGAGCAAATGAGCATCACCAAGGCTGGTCGTGTAGACTGGGGCCCTATAGAAAAAACTTTGTGTACTCATTCTTTCATTTATTTGGCAAATATTTATCAAGCACCTGCCATGTGCCAAACATTGTCCTGGGCCCTGGAGATTCAGCAGTGAACAAAATAGACACAAATCCATGCCCCTGTAGAGTTTATGTGCCAGTGGCTGCAGGCAGACGCTAAGCAAATAAATAAGCAAAATATAAAGGGGTGTCAGAGAAGAAATAAAGAGGGAAGGGGGCTGGGGAGGACTGGGGAGGGATGTGACATTAAATAGGGCCCTCAGAAGGGCCTCACTGAGAATGTGAGCAGAGACCACAGGAAGTGAGAGGAAGCCACGCAGATCTCTGGAAAAGGAGCATTTCTGCAGAGGGAACAGCAAGGGCAAAGTCGTGGGGACAGGGGGCATCCGTGTGGCTGATGGAGGAGGAATGAGGATGGTGGGAGAGAAGGACAGAGGGGTCAAGGCCAGGTCGTGTAGGGCCTTGTGTCATTTGTAGGGACTGGCCTTTTACTCTGGGCGCGGTGGGAGCCAGGAGAGCATTTTGAGCAGAGGAGGACCGGGACCTGGCAGGCTTTAACAGGATGCACCTCCTGGTCATGTGGGGAGAATGACCATAGGCGAAGGCGAAAGGAGGAAGACCAGGTGGTGGCTGCTGCAGAATCTCTGTGAGAGATGACGTGGCTTGATTTGGGGCAGCAGCTGTGGGGGTGCTGAGAAGCGGCCTGATCCTGGGTATTGTAAAGACAGAGGCAGCTGGACTTGTTGTTGGATTAGATATGGGTGGGAGAGAGAAAAAAGACAAGACCTTTAAGTCTTGGTCTGAGCAGTGAGAATGATGGATGCTTCATCTCCTGAGATGGGAGAGAGGGTGAGAGCAGGCTTTAGGGGGAACATCAGAAATTCAGCTTAAAACCTAGGAAGACCTCTGAAGGCAGCTGGAGATGGGAATCTTGGGCTCAGGGAGAAAAGCTGTGTTAAGCTGAGTCTGTCTGGAGTGTGGAACCATTGACAACTTTTTTCTTTTTTGTACACAGTGGTAGAATGGGCTGAGGTCATTAGTTATGCAAGTAATGCATGAAAACAGCTTTCTTTAAAAATGGTAGCTCACACTGTTTTGCATCAAGCTGTTTTCATGCATTACTTGCCTGAGCCCAGGAGTTCGACACCAGCCTGGGCAACATAGCAAGACCCCATCTCCACAAAAAATAAAAATAGGCCTGTCACGGTGGCTCACACCTGTAATCCCAGCACTTTTTGGGAGGCCGAGGCAGGTGGATCACTTGATGTCAGGAGTTCAAGACCAGCCTGGGCAACATGGTGAAAACCTGTCTCTACTAAAAATATAAAAATTGGCTGGGAGTGGTGGCCTGTGCCTGCAATCCCAGCTACTGGGGAGGCTGAAGCAGGAGAATCACTTGAACCCAGGAGACAGAGGTTGCAGTGAGCTGAGATCACACCACTGGGCTCCAGCCTGAGCAGCAGAGTGAGAACGTCTCATAAAAATAAATAAATAAAAATAATTAGCTGGTCATGATGGTGCGTGCTGTGGTCCCAGCTACTCAGGAGGCTGAGGCAGGAGGATTGCTTGAGCCTAATAGTTCAAGGCTGCAGTGAGCCATGATCACATTGGTGTACTCTAGCCTGGGCAACAGAGTGAGAGCCTGTCTCTAATAAATAATATAAACATTGTCACCTTCTAGATAAGGCTAAAATCCATTTTGCTAATCCCACCCCTACCTAAGGCCAGTCTTCCCATCCTGGAGTAGCTATTGCTATGAGCTTGGCATGCATCCTTCCAGGCCTTTCTCTGTGCAATTGTATACCTTAGTGTATCCATAAAATGTATGTGGTATTTTTAAATTTTTTTTTTTTTTTTTTTTTAACCAGAAATGGTGTCACACTGAATGTACTGTTTTGCAACATGCTTTTGTAACTTGTAACTTGCCTATTGTCCCTGGGCTATGTGTCTTGGAGATCTATGCTTGATGTTATCTGCTCTTTTATTTTTCAACCTGTTGCATCGGATTCCCTGGTATTCAGCTGTTCTCCAGCCGGAGGACATTAGAGTTGCTTTCAACTAGCATTTTGTCCATTCTTCTCAGGCACCTGTGTGGCTTTCTCTAGGCTGAATTGCAGAAGGGAAATGGCCGGGTCTGAGTAGATGAAGGGTCTGTGGGAATTGGTGTCTTGTCTCAGTGGATACTGCCATGTTGCTTCCCAAAGTGCCTCTGTCTATTTCTCTGCCCAGCCGTCAGGTTTTGAATGAAGAAAGCCATAGAGATCTGGGTTTTAGAGCAAAGCACAGGGAAGGGTCTATGGGTTGGAAGGTAGGACCAGGAAGCCAAGAAATCATGGACTTTGTGAGCTGCAGTTCCACTCTTGAGAACATGCATTTGGGCCGGGCATGGTGGCTCAGGCCCATAATCCCAGCACTTTGGGAAGCTAAGGTGGGTGGATCGTCTGAGCTCAGGAGTTCAAGACCAGCCTGGGCAACATGGCGAAACCCCGTCTCTACAAAAAATACAAAAATTAGCTGGGCATGGTGGCGTATGCCTGTTGCCCTGGCTACTCAGGAGGCTGAGGCGGGAAACTCACTTGAGCTTGGGAGGTGGCGGTTGCAGTAAACTGAGATTGCACCACCATTGCACTGCAGCCTGGGTGACAGAGCGAGACTCCATCTCAAAAATAAATAAGTAAATAATAACGTGCATTTGGGGAGAACATGAGCTACTTTAGGGGCTGACCAGACTCTCCCAATCCCCTCCTTCCCTCCTGAAAACAGAGCAGCACAAATGAAAAACCATCTCTCTCCCGTCTGCACACCTGGCTTCTTCCCAGGCAACTGGTTGCCATTCCTAAGCCAGCTTCACAGCCCAGAGTTGCGGCCACACCCCATGTGGCTGCTCAGCCACTGAAGGAAGACCCAGGAGTTGAGGGCCTTATGTCACACGCCACCACGGTGACCATATTTCAGAATTAAAATTGGGGCCTGTGACCTGAGGAGTTCATTGGACTTTGGGGATTTGGGCCTGGCCTGTTTGAATTCAGGACCACTGTAGGAAATCCTGGCCATCAGGATCATCCATTCGGTTCACAGTACATTTATCAGTGACTTTTGATGTCAAGGCTCAGCCTGCCCTGGGAGCTGATGGTCAAGGAGGGACGACGTGCTGTCTCAGGGTTCCCAGGACGCAGCCTCTGAGCAGGAGATACACATGCAGGGGTTTATTGGGAGGGCTCTTGGATGACACCTGTGAGGGGCAAGAGCCGCAGGCTTGGGCAGAAGGAGGAGTTGTGCAGTGCAGGCCTTGGGGAGCCCACAGATCCTGGGTGGAAACAGGCGGTCCTTCAGAGATGTCCCAGTTGAGACAAGGAACTGGGGTCTTTGCACCTTTGGCATCAACCAACATCAGAGATCTGGCATAACCTGAGGAACGATGAATTTCTTCCTGGGAAGGGATACGGCTGTAAGCCACCAGCCATCTGCACTCCCAGCAGCTGGGGTATGTGAACGATCTGGGCCCCGCAGCACAACACCTGCTGGCCATGCAAAGCCCACAGCCACTGCCTTTGATCATGCTCCAGCAAGGGGTGTGTGAAAATGCTTCAGGAACACAGCTGAGGGAGGGGAGAAGCCATCCTGGGATAGAGGCCAGCAGGGAGGAAGTAGACCTTAACTGTGCCTCGAAGCCCTAAACTCCAAACCTGCACACCAGAAACGGCTCCTCTGGATGCTTCGAAGACTCCTCAAGGCAAGGCAATGACCTTGCAAGGGCAGTCAACACAAGGGCAATGAGCTTGAGAAGCAGCCAGAAGGGCTGAGTGGCTATTGAGATGGGGGTGGGGAAGGTGGGAATGACGTCAGCAGGGTGGTGAGAGCAGATTACATTCATGCGCCAGGCCACACTCAGACCTGCTCTCCCTCCAGCCTTTGCTCCATGAATGGTGCCCCGTCCCTCCAATGATGCAGGCCTGGAATCATCCTTGATAGACGCTCTCCCTTGTCTCTTCTTTCCAGCCTCTTATCAAGTCCTGTGCCTTCACCTTGGAAGCCTCTCCTCCCTGACCCTCCACGTGGCTGACACCTCTCATCTGAGCACCCGCAGGAGCCTCTCACCTGCAGCCTGGCACCCATTCTCTGCCAGCCAACCCCTTTCTTACTCCAACTTCCGCTGTCCGCTCCAGGAGCACCATGTGGTCTGGGTCTCGGGGCAGAACTCCTGCTGTGAGCACGTGGTGTTTGTGGTCCGTCCGGCTCAGTTCCGTGTCTCTGTCCCACGCGCCTTCCTTGTCCCTTCTGCTCTGTGCTCACGTGCGTCTGCTGCCTTAGCACGCCTCTACTTTGCTTTGAGCACTCTCCCCTCCCCTCCACAATTAACCCGTTCATCCTTCAGGATTTGGTTCTGTTGTCTCCTGCAGCCAAGCTTCACCTGCCCCCCTTTTAAAGCCACTCACGGCCCCCACCTCCCCCACCTTCCGAGCGCTGATGTCATATATTTGGTAGGTCATTTGATTAAAATCTGTCTTCCTCACTATACCACCAGCTCCATGAGGCTGGGGACATGCCCTGGCATGGATTAGGAGGAGTTTAGTAAATCTGGAAGAAGGTAGGAAAGAAGTGGGGTGAGGAAGGAGGAGGGAAAGGAACGCAGTTCCACATGGTCAGGGAGGGGACTGTGGTCAGAGGGAGTGAGCATTTACTGTCACCTTTAAATTCCTAGATGAACATTATCTCACATGGCAAAAATCTTGACTGCAATATGTAAGAGTAAATCCAGTTTGAGGCCCATGAACCCCACTGCACTGCCCTACACTTGACAGTGATATTTCAGCACCTGCCGTTAGCACAGACAGGCTTTGCTCTTAAGCATGCCTGGGATGTCAGAAACCAAGACTCTCTAGCCATCCCCTGGGATCAGCCAACAGGCTCTGATCACTCTCCACCCCAGCCCAAGACAGGCTCCTGGAGTCTCGGGGCATCTGCTTTTACACACACTGTTCTCTTCTGGCCCCTGTTCCACCCTCCCTCCCCCATTTTCCTGGCGAGCTCTTTACAATTCTGTGTCTTGTTTTCTCTTCTGCAAAGCCCCCCCAGCCCCGCCAGTAATCCCAGGCCCCCTCCACTCTACCCACTGCCCTTGTGGCACAGGTGCCTCCTCTTTTTTTTTTTTTTTTTTCAGATGGAGTTTCACTCTTGTTGCCCAGGCAGGAGTGCAGTGGGGCGATCTCGGCTTCCCACAACCTCCGCCTCCCGGATTCAAGTGATTCTCCTGCCTCAGCCTCCCGAGTAGCTGTGATTACAGGCACATACCACCACGCCTAGCTAATTTTTTGTATTTTTTTTTAGTAGAGACAGGGTTTCGCCGTGTTGGCTAGGCTGGTCTTGAACTCCTGACCTCAGGTGATCCACCCGCCTCAGCCTCCCAAAGTGCTGGGATTATAGGAGTGAGCCACCGCACCCAGCCTCAGGTGCCTCCTCTTGATAGCACCTGCCGCGCTGCCCTGGAGCAATTGTTCCGTTTCCACCTCTCTACTCCAAGTTCCTTGAGGCCAGGGATTTTTGTCTTCCTCCCTTTCCTTCTGTTCCTCCTCATTCTCTCCTTTCTGCAAATCCTTTATAAGCTCCTTGTACACACCAGGAACTGGGAGATAAGCAGTGAGCAAGCTGGCATTGTCCCTGCTCTCGTGGGTCTGGCATCCTGATGAGGGAGGCCATGTATAAATGAACAGAGATGCTTTCAGAGAGTGAGAGGTGCTACTGGGTGAGGAGGCAGACAGGGGCAGAGGTTGTTGGGAGAGGCCCCTAGAAGAAGGGATGCTACTAAACAAGCTTAGCCTTGAGCGAGGAGGGAAACATTGCAGGCAGGGGGAACAGCAAGGGCAATGACCTTACTTATTTACTTATTATAGAGATGGGGCAGGGGAAGGGGAGAGGGTGCTCTCGCGATATTTGCCAGTGTGACCTCGAACTCCTGGGCTCAAGTGGTCCTCCCGCTTTGGCTTCCCAAAGTGCTGGGATTACAGGCATGAGCCACTGTGCCCGGCCGGCAATGACCTTGAGAAACAGCCAGAAGGACCACGTGGCTATTAGGATGAAGGTGGAAATGAGGTCAAGGAGGGTGGCAAGGCCAGATTACACTTGTCTGTCTATCTGTGGCCCTTGCCTGATGCCCATCCCATAGGAGAAGCACAAGGAATATGTGTAGGATCAATAGGAAGGGAGTGCCCTCCCTTCTTCAGAGGGCTGGCGGCAGCCCTGGGGTGTGGGGGAATGAGCATCTGCTCAGACAGCCCTGCCTGCTGGGCTGGCTGGTGGTGATAGATGCCCTGTGTTGGGAGGTTCATTTCGTTAGAAGGAAAAGTTCTTGGATGGAAATCAGGTGGATGGAGGCAGAGATTGGCAGAGGGTGGCTGCCTCTCTCTTCCCATCAGGACCGGTGGCCAGTCCTGCAGGACTGAGAGGCTCTGACAGGTAAAAGTGGCCCTAAATCAGTTCCACTAATAGCACCAGCCTGGGAGGGGGAAAGCAGCTTGCCTCTCTTCTCAATAATTAGAGGCTGTTTATGCTGCCCCAGGCCTGAGCCCCCTCCTGGGCTGTCCTCAGGCAAGGAGGGTAGGGGCAGCCTCAGCCCTTCTACCTGCAGGCCGTGTGGAAACCTTCTGAGCCTCCCTCAGCCCTTCTCAACCCAGGACTCGCTTAAAATGCAGTTGAGAGGATGTCAGGTCTGCCCCAAGCCCTCCAGTAGCTTCCCAGCCGCCTCAGCATCAGGCCGGAGTCTGCAAGGCCTGGCAGCCTCAAGGTCTGTCCCACCCCATCTCCTCCCACTCTCCTGCCTTGTTCACTCTGTTCTGGCCACACTGGCCTCTGAGTTCTTCCCCAAATGTGCTGAGCCTCCCGGCCTCTGCACTCATTGTTCCTGCCAACTAGAAGCCCCTTTTATCCCGATATCCTTGTAACTGCCCAACGGATTCATTCTGCCTGCTGCCCAGATACAGGCAATTTATCAAAACAGGGGACTTTAAACAGAAACAGAGTTTAATACATGTAGAGCCAGCTAGACAGCAGACCAGAGTTTTATGATTACTCAAATCAGCCTTCCTAAAAAGGTGGAGGCTAGAGTTTTTTGTTTGTTTGTTTGAAATGGCTTCTCTCTCTGTTGCCCAGGTTGGAGTGCAGTGGCGCGATCTCAGCTCACTGCAACCTCCTCCTCCTGGGTTCAAGTGATTCTCCTGCCTCAGCCTCCCGAGTAGCTGTGATTACAGGCGCTCACCACCATACCCGGCTACTTTTTGTATTTTTAGTAGAAACAGGGTTTCGCCATGTTGGCCAGGCTGGTCTCAAACTCCTGATCCCAAGTGATGTGCCCACCTTGGCTTCCCAAAGTGCTGGGATTACAGGCATGAGCCACTGTACCCAGCCCCCACCCGCCCCCCCTCCTTTTTTTTTTAAAGAGACAGCGTGTATGGGGAGGGGCTCACTTTGTTGCCCAGGCTGGTATTGAACTCCTGGGCTCAAAGTGATCCTCTCACCTCTGCCTCCCAAAGTGCTGGGATTACAGGCATGAGCCACCGCACCCAGCTGAGGCCAGGGCTTTTCAAGGATAGTTTGGTGAGCAGGGAGCTAGGGTCTGGGTGCCCTCGATTGGTTGGAGGGTGCAATCATAGGGGTGTGGCTTGGGCCATCTGGTTGTCAGAAATGCAAAAGCCTGAAAAGACATCTCAGAAGGCCAGTCAGGATCCACAATCATGATCTGCTGGAGTCCTCGGGGAAGTTGCAAATCCAGTGGCCTCTGGAATGATGGCTGGCGATCGTTGAACTATGCCTACATTTCAGCAGAATTCAGGCCCCTTTCATCCTCCTCACCTGGTGGCCTTTCATTAGTTTTACAAAGGCGATTTAGTTTTGGGAAGGGCTATTATTATTTAAACGATAAACTAAATTTTCCCAAAGTTAACTTGGCACACGCCCAGGAATGACCAAGGGCAATTTGGAGGTGAAAGGCAAGATAGAATTGGTTATGTTCAGAATGTTCTCTCTAGTATAATTTTTACAAAGGTGATTTTACCCTCAGGGTGCACCTCCCAAGAGAGGCCTTCTTGGAGCCCTGAACCCCACCACCCCCAACTGCAGTGAAGGAAAGAGGGAGCCCCGCCCCTTGCTCCTACACTCTTCTGCCCCTTCCTACTTTCTTCTTTTTTAGAGATGGCATCTCACTATGATGTTGCCCAGGTTGGTCTCCAACTTTTGGGCTCAAGTGATCTTCCCACCTTGGCCTCCCAAAGTTCTGAGATTACAGTGTTTCCCACTTCCTTTTTTTTTTTTTTTTTTTTTTTTTTTGAGATAGAGTATTCCTCTGTTGCTTAGGCTGGAGTACAATGGCACGATCTCGGCTCACTGCAACCTCCACCTCCCAGGTTCAAGCAATTCCCCTGCCTCAGACTCCTGAGTAGCTGGGATTATAGGCATGTGCCACCACGCCTGGCTAATTTTTGTATTTTTAGTAAAGACAGGGTTTCACAACATTAGCCAGGCTTGTCTCAAACTCCTGACCTCAGGCGATCTGCCTGCCTCGGCCTCCCAAATTTTTGGGAATATAGATGTGAGCCACTGTGCCTGGCTGCCCTTCCCGCTTTCTATTCTCCATAGCACTTATTGTCAGGTAACATACAATATACTTTAATTTTAAAAACTGATGGATTGAAACAGGGTCTCACTCTGTCACCCAGGCTGGAGTAGAATGGTGCAGTCATAGTTCATTGCAGCCTCAATCTCCTGGGCTCAAGTGATCCTCTCGCCTCAGCCTCCCAAGTAGCTGGGACTACAGGCACATGCCATCATGCCTGGCTACTTTTTAAAATTGTTAGTAGAGATAGAGTCTCACTGTGTTACCCAGGCTGGTTTGAATTGCTGGACTCAAGCGATCCTCCCAACTCAGCCTCCGAAGTAGCTTGGACTGTAGGCACACACCACCACACCCAGCTACTTTAAAAAAGTTTTAGTACAGACAGTGTCTCACTGTGTTGCCCAGGCTGGTCTTGAGCTCCTAAGTGCAAGTGATCCTCCTGCCTCAGCCTCCCAAAGTGGTGGGATTACACGTGTGAGCCACTGCACTTGGCTGTTTTACTTTTTTGTAAATCATCTGATTCCTTTTGCTAGAATGTGAACTCTGTGGTAGTAGAGACTTTGCTGGGCTCACTGTTGTATCTCCAGAGGCTAGTTCAGGGCCCAGCCAGAGGAAGTGTTCAGCCAATACTGAAGAAACGCATCATTGTGTGAAATAAAGTCAATGCCACCTACCTCCCAGGGTTGTATGAATGTGGAAATTCTGGCTCTGTGTTTTCCACTGTGCATTTTGCCTACCTCTGCCACCTTGTAGTAGGTGGCAAGTAAACATTTTCTCTTTTAGTAGGTCTGTATTTATGTCTACAGTTACCTTCTGGCAAGCAATAATTATTTTCCATTTATGGCATTAATATAAACTTTCCTTTTTAAAGTAAACTCATTCAAGTTTTTTGTTTCTTTGTTGGTTGGTTTGTTTTTGAGATGGAGTCTCGTTCTGTCACCCAGGCTGGAGTGCAGTGGCATGACCTCAGCTCACTGCAACCTCTGCCTCCTGGGTTCAAGCAATTCTCCTGCCTCCACCTCCTGAGTAGCTGGAATTACAGGCATGTGCCACCATGCCCGGCTATTTTTTTGTATTTTTGTTTTAAATAGAGATAGGGTTTCACTGTGTTGGCCAGGCTGGTCTCAAACTCCTGACCTCAAGTGATCCACCCGCCTTGGCCTCCCAAAGTGCTGGGATTACAGGCATGAGCCACCACACCCAACCTCAAGATTTTTTAAGTCTTCTGTATTTGTGAATCTGAAAGATAATTGATAAATAACACCTTGCAATTTTAGAAGAAAACTTTTCTGAGAATAAAAAGAAATGCTCGTTGTTTTCCGCTGGACATGGATTGAAAATGATGTTTTAGATAGCTATGTAAGAAAAACATTTTTATAAAAATACACCATAACTGTGTCCTGCGGTCGTAGATTCTGGATCAGCCTTGATAGTCTATAAAACCTGAGACTAAGTATAAAATCTCAAGGTACGTATTGGTAGCGATAAAGAATAGTACATAGCAGGTAGGGTAGTAATAAATGTAACTGTAAGGTATTGGAAAAATAGCCCAAACGCTCCCTTTGATTATCCATCTGGTGTGTGCATAGGATGTAATATTTTGATAGGACACCTACTCCAGGGCGTGAGAAACTGCAGTGTTTTGTGCTGTTTCCTTCCACCTCTAGGGGGCAGTATCAACCGTTGCTTTAGGTCTTTGTTGCTTGGCTTCTGCTGGCGTGATGGAAGCATTGACTGCAGAGTATTTATTGCTCTTTTTTTGAGGATGGGAATATAACCGATGTGTTAGCAAATGCAGTCAAAAGTAGGCTCAGGCCAGTGCGGTGGCTCACGCCTGTAATCCCAACACTTTGGGAGGCCAAGGAGGGTGGATTGCTTGAGTTCAGGAGTTCAAGACTAGCCTGGTCAACATGACAAAACCCTGTCTCTACTAAAAATACAAAAATTAGCTGGGTGTGGTGGTGGACGCCTGTAGTCCCAGCTACTGGGGAGGCTGAGGCAGGAGAATTGCTTGAACCTGGGAGGTGGAGGTTGCAGTGAACTGAAATCAAGCCACTGCACTCCAGCCTGGGCAACAGAGTGAGACTCTGTCTCAAAAAAAAAAAAAAAAAGAAAGAAAAAGAAAAAAACAGCAGGCTCAGATGCTTTCTCATTTAACTAATATGCACTGAGGATGGGCTACACAGCGCTGGGACATGCAGACTCCCCCAGTGAGTGGGTCTGAGCACTTGGGGTGGGTTTTGAAAGAAGGCTATGAGTTTTGTACTGTAAGATATATTTGAATCATCTCTTCTTGTGGGCTTGGGGCCACTGGAGCATGCATCAAGGTATCATTTAGTCCTCTATGAAATGCGTCTCTCAGCCCTTAGACATGGCAGGGACTTTGGATTCAGACACCGTCTAGTATTTGTTCTACCACTGTACCTCCCAGTACCTACTTGGGTATAAATCTCTCTCTCTCTCTCTCTCTCTCACACACACACACACACACACACACACTTCAAACTGACCCAAGGAAAGAAAGGGATGTATTCACTCAAGTGACTAAAAGGTTAGTGCTGGCTTCGGGCATGGCTGGATATGGTGGATTAACCACCATTAAAGGATCTGGTTGCTGTCTGGCCTCTCACTGTCCTCCATTCTGCTGTCTCTACATTGGTGTCATCACTCTTGGACAGATTTTTCTAACTTTTTTTATTTTTGTAGAAGTGGGATCTCACTCTGTTGCCCAGGCTGGCCTCAAACTCCTGGGCTCAAGTGATCCTCCCACCTCAGCCTCCCAAAGTGCTGGGATTATAGGCATGAGCCACCATGCCTGGCATCTTGGGCAGATTTTTCCATGGAACATTTAAGGATGCTCAAAATGGTGAACCTAAGAAGTTGGTAAAATGACTCCTTCCTTTGTGTGTGAAGAAATGACATCTTCCTTCCTTCCTTAGTAGCCGTGGCTCATATCAACTAATAATTGTAAAGAAGGAGAGATAAGGACTTTTCCAGGAGGGTCCTTGGGAGGCATAGCTTGGGAAGCACACCTAGCCCTGAACCATCACGTGGCCGGGGAGATGGAATGCACCGGCCAGGCCTGCGGCACGTGCTTTCCCTTGCAGCACTGGGAGTGTTATTTCCACCCACGCCACATGGACTGAGAGTGGATGAAAGGCGGTTTCCTAGAGGAAAATCAAGGTGTTATACCCAGAACAGGAATGGATGCTGCCCCCACATAAACAAGGGTTGTCTGCTATCTCCACTTAGAGGCTCTGAGACCTTCAGGCAATTTGCTTCAGCTTTCAAGGCCTCCGTTTCCTCCTCTGTAAAATGGGCATAATGATCTTAGAGCACAGGATTGCTGCATGCGTTAAATAAGCACCCACAGACAGCATTGATAAACGGCAGTAAAGGATGCCTGAAAAGCTGGACCCCAGTAACTTCAAGCATCAGCTTGTCACCCATAACTCATCCCTTAGTTAGGATGTGGAGCCTACAGGGAGGCAGCAGGGAATCAAGTGACTTGGGGGTGTGGAAGAGCTCTGTGACCCCAGACAGTCAGTGTCTTCTGTTTTTTAATTTTTATTATTTTTTGAGAAGGAATCTCACTCTGTCAACCAGGCTGGAGTGCAGTGGCACGATCTTGGCTCACCACAACCTCGGTCTCCTGGGTTCAAGCCATTCTCCTGCCTCAGCCTCCCGAATAGCTGGGATTATAGTCCTGCATGGTGCTAACCACCAAGCCCAGCTAATTTTTATATTTTCAGTGGAGAGAGGGTTTCACCACGTTGGCCAGACTGGCCTTGAACTCCTGGCCTGAAGTGGTCCACTCGCCTCCCAAAGTGCTGGGATTATAGGTGTGAGCCACTGCGCCCGGCCACAGATAGTGGCTTCATGGTCTCAGTGTTATCCCATCTAAGTGATGGTTCTCTGGTGGGATCTGCAGTCAGCAAGGTTGGGTATCTGACGTTCTCAAGCCCTAGAAACCAACACTGCACTCTCAGCTGCTCCTGAATGCAGCTCAGGCTTCTGTATTCACTAAATCAGCCCCGTTGAGGAGAATTCCAGTACGCTGGCCTCAGAGGAATATGTGATCCTTGAAATATGGACTCTGTCTTTAAGTATAACTGATTCTTGGCATTTCATTCCAGTTCCAGTTTTTTTTCCCCTAGAGAAAATGAATAACATGGCCGTTGGTAAAATTCCTTTTTTTTTTTCCTGAGACAGTGTGTTGCTCTGTCACCCAGGTTGGAGTGCTGTGGTGCAGTCTTAGCTCACTACAGCTTCAACCTCCTGGACTCAAGCCATCCTCCCACCTCAGCCTCCCAAGTAGCTGGGACTACAGGTGCACGCCACCATGCCTGATTAATCTTTTTTTTTTTTTGTATTTTCATAGAGATGGGGTCCTGCTGTGTTGCCCAGGCTGATCTCAAACCACAGTCCTAACTTCTCCCTTACCTCTACAGTGCCTAACTCTTGGTAGGAATTTTTTTTTTTTTCCTTAGAGAAAGGGTCTTGCTCTGTTGCCCAGGCTGGAGTGTGGTGGCACGGCCATAGCTCACTGTAGCCTTGAGCTCCTGGGCTCAAACTATCCTCCCACCTCAGCCTCCCAAGTAGCTGGGACTATAGCCTCACACCACCATACCCAGCTAATTTTTAAAAAACATTTTTGTAGAGACAGCCCTTGATAAAATTCTGTGCCTTCTCCAGGGCCAGCACTGGGGATAAAGATAAGGGTACCAATAAGGACATTGAGACTCTGCTTTTGTGTCACATCCAAACTCCTTGGACCCTCTGCTGTAGGTCACTTGTGCCTTCTCAGCACCCAGCACTCTAGCCAATTCTTGATTCCCCCTTACCCCCCTGCAACCTCCACATCCTAACCAAGGGATCATTTATGGGTGAAAAGCCAATGCTTCGGGTGACTGGGGTGCAGCTTTTCAGGCATCCTCTGGCCCGTGCGTGAACATTTCATGTTTCTTCACACCTCCAAACCTTTGTTCATGCTGGTCCTGCTGCTTGGAAGGCCCTTCCCTTTTCTTGTTGCCCAGGTAACGTTTCAACTTTCAGATCCCCGCTTAAATGTGTCCTCATGGATTCATTCACTCAACAGTTTCATTGGAATGCACAATGAACAAAATAGACAAAGCTCTCTGCCTTCATAGAATTCTCATTCTAGTGCAAGGACACCCCAATACATAAAAGGTATAATAAGTAAGATAAATTAGACATGTGTTAGTGCAGGGAGGGATGCAGGAGATGGGGCGTGCAGTGTGTGCACAGTTTGCAAGTTTCACTATGATGGTCAGGGGAGACGTCACTGAGAAGGGAGGATCTGTGTTAAGTCTTTTTTTTTTTTTTTTTTTTTTGAGATGGAGTCTTACTCTGTCGCCCAGGCTGGAGTACAGTGGCGTGATCACTGCAACCTCCACCTCCCAGGTTCAAGTGATTCTCCTGCCTCAGCCTACTGCGTAGCTGGGATTACAAGCATGCACCACCATGCCCAGCTAATTTTTGTATTTTTAGTAGAGATGAGGTTTCACCATGTTGGCCAGTGGGTTAAGTCTTGAAGGAGGTGAGGAATGTGGGCATTTTCCTGAGAGAAGAGCATTCCACATGGAAGGGATGGGGCCTGAGGAATGGGGGGTGTTGAGGACACTGGAGTGAGAAGGAGGGGCGCAGTGGTGAGAGGTGGCTCAGAGATGGGGGTTGAGGCCTAGAGTGCAGGGCCTCATGGCCACTGGGATGGCCTTACCCTTGACGCTGAGTGGGACAGGAACCCCCTTGGGGTGCTAGCAGAAGAGTGATATGATTCCACTCACCTCTCATCAGGCCCCCTGGGTGACAGCAGGGAGAACAGAAGGCAGGGAGGAGGCAGGCGCAGGAGTCCAGTCTGGGCCCAGACCAGCCTGGGAGGGGAGAACCGGGAGAAGGGGTCGGATTTTGGATACGCAGTAGTTTTCCTGTGGAGCTGATGGGTTAGATGTGTGTGGGATGGGAGACAGAGTGGGGCTTTGAAGATGACTCCAAGGATTGGAGAGACCTTCCTGGGGATCTAATTCAGACACTTGGCATTGCATTTTGTGTATTTTATTAGAATTCTCTCCTTTGGGAGGGGCCCAGGTGCCTTTGATAGTCTGATGAAAGTTATGGGTTCTTCCAAGAACACCCTTGTGCATGCAATTAAATGGGTGTTCTCAGGACCCCCGCAGGGATCCCTAGACAGTGTGTGGTTGCTTGACTGGCTGCAGTTGCAGCCCACTTTTGTACAACGTCAGGGGGCACGATTCACCACTGCACACATGATTGGGAGCTGGTCAGTCCAGCAGCCCTAACCAACAACCAGCAGTTGATTACAGTTGTGAAAGGAAAATAAATCTTGAGGCCCCCAAATCACTAAACTAGAGGGAAAAGTTAACCTGGGAACTGCTTAGAGCAAACCTGCCTCCCATTCTCCTCAAAGTCACCCCTCTGCTCACTGAGATGAATGCATATCTGATTGCCTCCTTTGGAGAGGCTAATCAGAAACTCAAAAGAATGCAACCATTTGTCTCTTATCTACCTGTGACCGGGAAGCCCTCTCTCTGCTTCCAGTCATCCCACCTTTGCTTCAAGTTGTCCCGCCTTTTTCGGACCGAACCAATGTTCATCTTACATATGTTGATTGACATCTCACGTCTCCCTAAAATGTACGAAACCAAACTGTGCTCTGGCCACCTTGGGCAAATGTCGTCAGGACCTCCTGAGACTGCGTCATGGGTGCGCATCCTCAACCTTGGCAAAATAAACTTTCTCAATTAACTGAGACCTATCTCAGCTATTGGGGGTTCACAGAGTCTACACAGGCAAGTTGGTATCTGAATCTACACTGGGTCAGAGCTTTTGTTAAGCCCTGATCGCATATGCAAAGGGGCCAGCCACACAGTAAGCCCTTCATAAATGTTTGCTGAAAAACTGAAGAGGAACTTGGCGTTTTTTCAGGGTTCTCACACCTTTGCTGGGTGCCTTAAGTATTCATACACCCCTTTTGTAGGCAAGGAAGTAAAGCCTCAGCACAACGAGGGTTAACTAACTTAGGCACGAAAAGGGGTAGAATCTTGCCTGGCGCATAGTAAGTGCTAAGTCAACCTTGGCAATTGTCGTCATAGAGCTGGACAGCAGTGAAGCCAGGATTGGAGCCCAGGCCTCCAGGCACTCAGGCGAAACTCCATCTCCTTCCCTGTTCCATGGGTCTGCCCTCCAGGAATTTATAATCTGATTGGGGAGCCAAGATGAGCGAGAAAGAAAATAATCCCAAATTACTTCCACTTTAATCCTAGTTTATCCACATAGCAGCCCTGTGAGGTAGACCTTATCGGTATCCCCCATTTGCAGACAAGGAAACTGAGGCTCAGATGAGATAAACAGCAGAGTTCAGGGCTCACACCCAGGTCTCCAAATCCCCTGATAATTAGTGAGTAGTATAATAGTTAAATGCTAACACCTTAGCACTTAATTATATCAGATTTCACACTGTATTGAATATAATTTAATACTAATTTCAGGCTTTCAGAAGGAACTGAAGTGAGTGGGGTGGGGAGAATGGCAAGGGAAGCCTTCATGGGGACTTTGGGAACTGAGCTGGCCCTTGGAGAGTCTGGGAGTGGAGGCTGGAGGGTGCTGGGGTGAGTTTCTGGAAAAGGAAATAGAATGATTAAGACATCAAGTTAGGAGTGAGAATGGGGTGGGGTGGGACTCGGATGGTTCTGTTTTGGAAATGGAGTTCCATAAATGCACTTATAACTAATGTTCATTGAGAATTTTGTAAGTGCCAGGTACTGTGCTAAATCCTTTCCACTGTTATTGCATCCAATTCACTTAACCCTGTGAGGGAAAGAAAAGTTCCACCAGACAACAGGTACAGGCATCACTCCATCTTATAGGTAAAGAAACTAAGTGGCAACCTTGTGTCATGGAACCGGCTGGACTCCAGAGCCCTTGTACCTCCCAGCTCGAGTTCAGAGACCATCTGACTGAAGGTGGGGGTGTTGTGAATGGTGGGAAATAAAGTTGGCTAGTTTAGGGCCTTGCTACCCAAAGTATGGGCCATGGGCATTACCTGGGAGCTCATTAGAAATGCAGACTTGGGGCCAGGTGTGGTGGCTCACACCTGTAATCCCAGTACTTTGGGAGGCCGAGGTGGGTGGATCACCTGAGGTCAGGAGTTTGAGATCAGCCTGGCCAACATGGTGAAACCCCGTCTCTACTAAAAATACAAAAATTATCCAGGCATGGTGGTGCGTGCCTGTAATCCCAGCTAGTTGGAAGGCCAAGACAGAAGAATCGCTTGAACCCAGGAGGCGGAGGTTTCCGTGAGCCATGATCACACCACTGAACTCCAGCCTGGGCAACAGAACAAGATTCCTTCTCAAAAAGAAAAAAAAAAGGAAATGCAGACTTGGGTACTTCCCAGTCCTACTGAATCTGCATTTCAAAGCAGGCATGGTGCTACATGCCTGTAGTCCCAGCTACTCAGGAGGCTGAAGTGGGAGGAGCACTTGAGGCCAGGAGTTTGAGACTAGCCTGGGCAGCATAGTGAGACCCTGTCTCCAAAAAAAAAAAAAAAAAAAGAATCTGGGGCATGGTGGCACACAGGCACACGCCTGTAATCTAAGAACTTTGGGAGGCTGAGGCAAGTGGATCACTGGAGCTCAGGAGTGCGAGACCAACCTGGGCAACATGACAAAACCACGTCTCTACAAAAAATACAAAAGAAAAAAAAGAAAAAAACATTAGCCAGCCATGTGTTGTCACCTGCCTGTAGTCCCAGCTACTCAGGAGGCTTGAGCCCAGGAAGTTGAGGCTGCGGTAAGCTGAAATTGCTCTGCACTCCAGCCTGGGAGACAGAGTGAGACCCTGTCTCAAAAAGGAAAAAAAAAAAAAAAATCTGCATTTCACCACGATCCCTAGGTGATTTGTAGGCACATCAGCATTTAAGAAGTGGAGATGGATGGATGTTCCAGTTCCTCGAATCTTTCTGATGACATCTCCCTCCTGGCAAAGGAGGATCGATGCATTCCCTGGAGAGTTTGAGGTGAAAGCCCAGGGCAGCCAGCAAAAGCTGAGATTTCTTTGAAGTCCCATATTTCATCTAAAAATGTCATCCACTGTTTCATTCCATACCCATAATATATCCACGGTCATTTTAATGTTTCAAAATGGTTATGTAAATTGCCATGGAGCAGCATCTGTGTTCTGGGAAGATGCATGGGAGGGTTTCCTTGTATCTTAAATGGGGTAATAATCACTACTTCAAGGGCTTCTGTGAAGATCAAAGGAGAATCGTGTCTATGGAAATGCTGGATAAACTGTTTGTGCCATTTATGTGTTATTATTCTGGAAGAAGGCGAGAATCCTCCCCAGACCCACTCTCATAAAAACCCAGTTCTCCCGAGGGCTGAGGCCTCCTGTGCTTTTCTTGCACTCAGGATGAGGCAGGACTCAGGCCCAGGGGAGGACAGAGTAGTGTCTGTAGGCACCTCCGGAAGCCAGGAAAGCTAGTTTGTTTTTTGTTGTTTCTCCGGTGTTTTAGAGAGACAGGGTCTCACCCTGTTGCACCAGCTGCAGTGCAGTGACACAGTCATAGTTCACTGTAACCTTGAACTCCTGGACTCAAGCACCCCTCCCACCTCAGCCTTCCACATAGCTAGGACTACAGGCATGCACCACCACACCAGCTTTTTTTTTTTTTTTTTTTCCAAGACAGAGTCTTGCTGTGTTGCCCAGGCTGGAGTACAGTGGCGCTATCTCAGCTCACTGCAGCCTCCGACCCCCGGGTTCAAGCGATTCTCCTGCCTCAGCCTCCGAAGTAGCTGGAATTACAAGTGCCCGCCACCTCACCTGGCTAATTTTTTGTATTTTTAGTTGAGATGGGGTTTTACCATGTTGACCAGGCCGGTCTTGCACTCCTGACCTCAGGTGATCCACCCACCTCAGCCTCCCAAAGTGCTAGGATTACAAGTGTCAGCCACCATGCCTGGCCATACCCTGCTATTTTTTATTTTTTATTTTTAAGAGACAGGATCTTGCTATGTTGCCCAGACTGGTCTCAAACTCCTGGCCTAAAGCAATCTTCCCGCGTCAGCCACCCAGAGCACTGGGATTACACGTGTGGGCATGCCCAGCCTTGTTTTTTGTTTTTGTCTTTGTTTTTTATTTCTTATAATTTCATTGTATCACCCTTTCTTATTATTGCTTACTTCATGATTGGCCAACTTAGCCAGAAGGAAAGCCCCAGTGAAACTCAGAGGTTGTAGAGATGTCAGAATAGGAGAGAACATGAGGGTACAGCATCCTGTTCCTGGGTGGGTCTAGAAAGAGGGAAGTCAGGAAGGGAAAGTAGAGGCTCTGGAGCAAGAGAGAAGCAGATGGCAACAACCTGGGGCCCTATAGGGAGCAGGAGGAGAAAGGGCATCAGGGTGTTAGCCCTGGACTAGGCATGACTGGGCTGCACATCCGGCTCTTTTCCTCGAAATTGGAGGGAGAAGTGAAGACGGGAGGGAGAAAAACCCAAGACTGGTGAAATGGAGATGCAGGCAGCCACTGACCTTCCACAATTGAGGGCACAGGGTGAAGGCTAGCTAGAGAAGGCACAGGCAGAAAGCTGCATGGGAAGAGCAGCTCGTTCAGCACTACAGATGCAGAGGAAGAGAATTTGGCAAGTAGGACGTTTTTTAGAAACGGGGTCTCACTCTGTTGCCCAGGCTGCAGTGCAGTAGTGCAATCATAGCTGACTGTAATCTTGAACTCCTAGACTCAAACCATCCTCTCCTGCCTCAGCCTCCCGAGCAGCCGGGACTACAGGCTTGCCACCACACCCAGCTATTTTTTTTTTTTTTTTTAAAGAAATGGAGAGGGAATCTTTTTTATTATTTATTTATTTATTTATTTATTTTTTGAGACAGTCTCATTCTGTTGCCCAGGCTGGAATGCAATGGCACGATCTCAGCTCACTGCAACCTCCACCTCCTGGGTTCAAGCGATTCTCCTGCCTCATCCTCCCAAATAGCTGGGACTACAGATGCACACCACCACACCTGACTAATTTTTTGTATTTTTAGTAGAGAGGGGGTTTCACCATGTTAGCCGGATGGTCTTGATCTCCTGACCTTGTGATCCGCCTGCCTCGGGCTCCCAAAGTGCTGGGATTACAGGCGTGGGCCACTGTGCCCAGCCTGGAGTGAGAATCTTAATGATTATCATGAGGATGAGAGCAAGAGGAAAGGAATGCCCGTCATTCTCAACTTGGGGTGGCATGATGGGTGATTAGTTTCCCGTGCCTCAGAGCAATTGGAAAGGATGGAGAGAAGACCTATTACATTAAGTTAAGGTGGTCCTGGGTCTCTCTTGGGTAGAATTCTAACAAAATAATGGGGCTAAAGCCAAATTTGAAAAGTTAAGAAGAGAATGACAGAGATTTCTATTTTTCTCTCTCTTTCCTTCCCAGGAGAAGCATTAAGGTTCCCACACAAACTGCACTTCTGATACAAATGCCCTACTTGCCATTTAAAACTTAATCCCCATAACTTGCTATAACTTGGGACCAGTGCCAAGCTGATATTGTACTGTTAATCCTCCCCTTGACAACAAAGTTAAAAAACAGCAAATTGCCCAGGTGCGGTGGCTCGCGCCTGTAGTCCCAACACATTGAGAGGCCAAGGCGGGAGGACCACCTGAAGTCAGGAGTTCAAGACCAGACTGGCCAACATGGCAAAACCCTGTCTGTACTAAAAATACAAAAATTAGCTGGGTGTGGTGGCACACACCTGTGATGTCAGCTACTCAGGAGGCTGAGGCAGGAGATCTGGGAGGTGGAGGTTGCAGTGAGCCAAGATTGTGCCAGTGCACTTCCGTCTGGGCCACAGAGCAAGGCTCCATTTCAAAGAAAAAAAGGAAAAGAAAAAGAAACAGCAAATTGCAAAGCATTGTTTATTGTATGATCCCATTTTTGTTTTAAAGAGTATATGAGGTCTGGCGCAGTGGCTAATGCTTGTAATCCCAGCATTTTGGGAGGCCAAGGCAGGCAGATTACATGAGACCAGGAGTTAAGAGACCAGCCTGGCCAACATGGTGAAACCCTGTCTCTACTAAAAATACAAAAATTAGCTGGGCATGGTGGCAGGTGACTGTAGTCCCAGCTACTTGGGAGTCTGAGGCAGGAGAATTGCTTGAACCTGGGAGATGGAGGTTTCAGTGAGCTGAGATCACGCCACTGCACTCCAGCCTGGGTGACAGAGTAGGACTCTGTCTCGAAAAAAAAACCAAGAAAAAAAAAAAACCCAACAAAAAAACAAACAAAAGAAATAGAAGAGTATATGGGGCTGGGGGCAGTGGCTCATGCCTGTAATCCCAGCACTTTGAGAGGCCAAGGCAGGAGGATCACTTGAGCCCAGGAGTTAGAGACCAGCCTGTGCAACATAGTGAGATGCCATCTCTACTAAAAAAAAAAAAAAAAAGAAGCTTTTTAAAGAGTGTATATGTAGATATGTATCTTTGTATATTATGAACAAAGAAAAGCACCGGAGGAAGATATACATATCAAATTACAATAGCAGTTTTACTGGTGTATGCATACATCACTTGAAATATGTGTAGTTTATTATACATTACTCTCCCCCAGCCATAATAAATTATACCAGGGATTATCTCTGATGGTCAGATTATAGTGTGTTACTTAAAATTCTTTTGTCTGCAAATGACAGAAACTCAGTTGAAACTTCTAAGGCAATAACTGAATTGTCCAGATACTTCTTTAGGCATAGGTGAATCCAGGGACTCAAATTATGTCATTAAGAATCTGCCTCTGCATCTCTTGGATCTGCTTTTTTATCAGCTTCACTCTCAGGCAGGTCCAGGCCTGCATCTCACTGGCACAGCATTCAAATGAGAAGAGAGCAGCTCTTTTTCCAAGGGTATTAGCAAAGTCCCGAGGCTGACTCGGGTCTTGGTTCACCCCTAAAGTGGTAAATCACTGTGACTGGGGGAAGCCCTATGTTGATTGGCAAGGCCAAGGTCATGTGAACCAAGAGAAGAACAAAGTCACTTTCAAGGTCATCTAAGGAAGCCAGTGAAGTGCAAGAAGGGGCTGAGCAGTTCCCCAAAGGAAACCCAGGGTCCCATTGGCAGAAGAGGAGACACAGAACCACAGATGTCCACTCCAAGAGGGACTCCAGTCTGGGTCATAGATTTCTGTAACGACTGCATTGTTTATAATTAACATATATTTCTCTTGAAATGACAAGGGGAAAATAAGATTCCCCTCCCCTTTTTGTTCTTTGAGACACTCTGTTGCCCAGGCCGGAGTGCAGTGGTGCAATCGTGGCTCACTGCAGCTCTAACTTCCCAGACTCAGGCAGTCCTCCCCCTTCAGCCCCCCAAGTAGCTGGGACCACAGGCATGCACCACCGATGCCTGGCTAATTTTTAAATTATTTGTAGAAATAAGGTCTCCCTAGGTTCCCCAGGCTAGTCTGGAACTCCTGGGCTCAAGCAATCGTCTCACCTCAGCCTCCCAAAGTGCTAGTTTTACAGGCATGAGCCACTGTGCCTGTCCAAGATCCCCTTTTAAACAACTGATTTGGGTTGCATCTGGTTATGACAATTAAGATAACTAAATAATGAGTGTTGAGAAAACAGTACAGCCCAAATCATGTCAGAGCCCTTGATCTTAGAGGGCATGGGAGGAATGAAGAGCAGTGAGAGGCGAGAATTGACCTTCTCCTTTTCATAGACAATTAAAGGTGTGTACGCCTAAGACCCATGGGACCATCAGACAATCTCTGGGGCTCTGGGTCGCTGGAGCGATGCGCCGGGGGAGCTGGGCCTTCGTCAAGGTCAGCCTCCGCCTCTCAGCCTCCTGTGCCGGTGTGTGCCGCACCTGCGCTCTCAGTCAGCGATTCCCTGCATTCCGATATCACACTGCTCTGTTTCTTCATTTCAGGGTTACGCTAAGGACATGGTGACAGACTTTGATGAGAAACATGATGAGTATTTAATATTGCTTCAGCAGAGGAACCGGTAAGAGAAGCTGCTCGACGGCAGCCCTTGATATTAGCCAAGTAAAAATCTATTTAGATTTATTAACAGCAGGCAGGCCCTGCCTCACATAGGAATGGGATGCAGAGTCCCCCTCCACTCAGAGGCTTAGAATATTATCTGCAACCCCAGCTCCTATTTCTCCATTCACTGATTTAATTGCATCTTTTGACAGAGCTGTAGCAAACTGTTCGATGTGTAAGTACCGCCTCTTCCCTCCCAGCTCCTGTTCTGGGAGAAGATAAGGTTGTCAAAAAAGCTCGAATTTGGCAGGGCTTGTGCAAGAACCACCTGAAGAGCCCAGTCTGTGATCGCACAGGCTTTGACAATCCCTGAAATCTGAGCCTATAATCATGTCGTGTTATGCAAAAATGGAGTCATTTTACATTGGTGTTTGAAGTTGGTCGATAAGTCATTTGAAGTTAAAGTAGGACTGATTTTGTCTCTGGAGTGCTGGTTCTTAAAAAAGCTTGCAGTAGGTCCAGTGTGTAGCGATCAAGGTCAAAGCATCATGGTCTGGTTTGAAAGAGGCATCATTCCTCGGTTCTTTCGTAGGGCTGAGGAAGTTCATTTTCAGTTCATCGCAGTTTGTCTTCAGGCCTCAAACCTTGCGATAAGCTGGGGATTTGCGAATTCAGATTCTAGGGATGACCAGGCAGTGAGTGGAGCCGGCTCAGTGGGCCAGTGGGTACCTGGAGCTCCTGTCTCCAAGCTGCTCAGCCCAGGCCAGCTGTCTGTGAGACCACAGTTCCCCCAGGTCCTGATCCTCCCAAGTCTGCCAGAGTAGCTGGAGATCTGGATTTGGTCTGTGAAATCTCCTGACTTTTAAAATGTTGGTAATGAATTCAAATTAAAGCACAAAGCAAACAGAAAAACAATGCAGGCCCACAGAACTGGTGGGAGGAGGGGGAAGAAAGGGGGATGGGTACGAATGTGGGCCTCTGTGTTATGGGAGTGGGCTTAGGGTCTCGCAGACAACAAAGTCTGGGATAGGGAGGTATCATCCTGCATGTGACTTCAGCTCTGGTCTCACTGACTGGACTCGGTGTTATCAATAGGGGCTCTGGTGGCATGTTGCATGGGACAAGTTTTTGTAATCTTATGAATTGCAGGAGTTTAGCGTCCCTACCCACCAGCCCCTTTACTACATTTCATTAAGACCCTAAATTCCACCTATGACAGCACCCACCCACTTTCCAGACACCCACCCACTGAGGCAGCACCACCCCTGGTGGAGATCTTCTGAACAGACAGTCTCTCCAGGGCCAGCCAGAAACACCACAACAGCGTCCTCTGTGCCCAGCAGCTCTGCGCTCATCCGCCTCCATCCCCACATCAGCCTCAAACTAGAACAGCGAAGGCTGGTGCTGATTAGACCGACGTGAGTTTCCATCATCATTAATGCCACGGAGCAGGATGTTTTTATTCAATCTCTGGCAGACTGGATGGTACCACTGAACACCTGGGTGATCGTTTAATCATCTGCATGTGACTTGTCTGGGGAGAGGCTGTCACAGTTCCTTATGAACAAATTGTTTCTCATTAATTGGGGGATCAATAAGTGTGCAATCAAAGAGGCACTGGCCCATAGTATAAATGAGAATTTCCAGAGACAAGGTTATAGCACAAAGACAATTAAAAGCTATATCAAAACTGAGTTGCCATAAAATTTGGGGGGATGTGTTGTCACCAAGAGGGAGCTGTCATGATGACAGGAAATTAGAAGGTAGAGCTGGAAAGAAACACCTTCCAGTGGAGACTTGTGAAGAATGGGAATCCCTGTGAGCCATCATCGGTGAAATCTCAAAGGCACCTTTTGCAGAGTGCCAGCCATATGCCAGGCACCTCACCCCATCATTTTACTTTATCTGCACACTACCCAATGGGACAGAGTTACTGCACCCATTTTACAGGCAAGGAAGTGGAGGCTCCGAGCAGTGAGCAACTTGCCCGAGGTCTCACAGCCAGAAAGTGGTGGAGCCAGGCTGGACTCTACCTTTTGCTTAATGTTGTCATAAATAATCAAGAGGAGAAAAAACCTGCCGGATTGCCAGCGGCCCTAAGTTAAGTGAGGAGGGATTTTGTGGGAAGAGCCGCAATTTACTTGGAAATCTAGTTGTAGGACCTGATAGAAAACTAGCCTCTGAGCTTTACCCTGGACATTGAGGGAGATGAAAACCCAGGCTGCTTATCTGGGTTGTCTGTAACCTGAGAAGGGGGGATGTAATCGTTGGAGTGAGTTCTGAACAGAGATCTGCCTAGAACACAGCTGCCCATAAGAAGCAGGGCAGCATTTTTCTTTTATTCATTCAGCAGGATTTCACTGAGTACCTTCTAAGTGCCTGGTATTGCCATTAATGCAAAGGGAAGCATTGTGATAAGGAAGACACACACTGTATTAGTTAGTGTTTTTTGGCTGTTAGAGACAGAAACTGAAGGTAAATGGACTTAAGCAGCTAGGAAACACTGGCTCATTAAATTAAGAAATCCAACATCGAGCTGGGCACGGTGGCTTCTCCTTGTAATCCCAACTATGCAGGAGGCGAAGGCAGGAGGATCGCTTGAGCCCAGAAGTTCAAGACCCTGTCTCTAAAATTTTTTTTTTTTTTTTTTTTTTGAGGCGGAGTCTCGCTCTGTCGCCCAGGCTGGAGTGCAGTGGCCGGATCTCAGCTCACTGCAAGCTCCACCTCCCGGGTTCACGCCATTCTCCTGCCTCAGACTCCCGAGTAGCTGGGACTATAGGCGCCCGCCACCTCGCCCGCCTAGTTTTTTGTATTTTTTAGTAGAGACGGGGTTTCACCGTGTTAGCCAGGATGGTCTCAATCTCCTGACCTCGTGATCCGCCCGTCTCGGCCTCCCAAAGTGCTGGGATTACAGGCTTGAGCCACCGCGCCCGGCCTAAAATATTTTTTTTAAATAGCCAGGTGTCGTGGCACCCACCTATAGTTCTAGCTACTCACTACTTAGGAGGCTGAGGTGGGAGGGTCACTTGTGTCTAGGAGTTCAAGGCTGCAGTGAGCTCTGATCATGCCACTGCACTCCAGTCTGGGTGACAGAGTGAGACACTGTCTTTAAAAAAAAAGAAATTCATCATGATACTCTTGGCCTCAGGCATAGGTAGATCCAAGTGCTTAGATGATGTAATCAAAATCAACTATTGTCCATTTTCTATACCCTCGTTTTCCCATATTAGAGCCATTCTCAGGCAGGTACTTCACTTGCAGTGGCCAAGACAGCCAGGAAAAGCCCCTACATACATCCTACCTGGAAGTATTAGGGATCTTTCCTAATGCTTCCAGCGAAAGTGCTGAGGAAGGTTCCCACTGGCCTGGCGTGGGCCCAATTCCATCCCAAGCTATGTTAGGCCATTTTTGCATTACTATAAAGAAACAGCTAAGACTGGGTAATTTATAAAGAAAAAAGGTTTCATTGGCTCACGATTCTGCAGGCTGTACAGGAAGCATGGTGCCGCCATCTGCTTGGCTTGTGGGGAGGCCTCAGGGAGCTTGTATTCATGGCAGAAGGCAAAGTGGAAGCAGGCATATCACATGGTGAGAGTAGGAGAGAGAGGGTAGGGGGAGGTGCCACACACTTTTAAATAGCCAGATCTTGGGAGAACTCACTATCGCAAGGATAGCGTCAAGGGGATGGTGCTAAACCACTCATGAGAACTCTGCCCCCATGATTCAGTCACCTCCCACCAGGTCCTACCTCGACACTGGGGATTACAATCCAACATGAGATTTAGAGGGGACCTACATTCTAACTATATACAAGCCAGTCACTCCCTGTGTCCCGCACAGTCTAGTGGCCATTCCTTGGCTACCCCACTAAATTGTGCAGTGGAGTCAGTTTCACCCAGTGGAGTCAGTTTCATGGAGTGAAAGAAGGAATGGTGCTGTACCCACAGATCTGAGATGGGGGAGATTCCGGCCAGGCAGAGAGAGCAGGTGTCCACCACATAGCTCTTATCCTTGAAGAACTCCCCAGGTAGTGGCAGGGTGAGCACAAGGCCACCTATAACTATGACAAAAGAAGCAGAAAGTGATTGTGTGCTTCAGGAGAGGACTGGGGGCAGGGAGTAGGGGGACAGAATCTGGAGATGTGACAGCCCTGCCTCACCCCTGCAGAAACCCTCCCAGCTGCCTGTCCCAGTGGACTCTAAGTGATTCTTGTCACTCAACCTCATGAAAGAGGTAATCACGCCCAACAGGATTCATGAAAGAGCAGGCGGAGTGATCAAAGGTCTGAGTAATGAGGATGGACTGAGAAGATGAGGGCCCTTGTATCTGAAGAGGTGACGGCAGAGAGGGGCTGTAATATATACCCACCTCTGGACTGTAGGGGGTAGACCCAGATTTGCTCTCCAGGTCCAAGAATCCAGCAATGCTGTGATCATTTGGTCCTTGAGAAAGGTCATTCAAGGGAAACTTACAGGAAAACTTGCCCACAAAAGTGCCTGCAGCCCCAGGAGAAGATCCAGGCAGAAAGAAGGAAGGAGAGAACCAGCAGCTGGTTCTCTCGCCTGGGCCTTTATCTGAGCCAGAGCTTTAACCCAGTCTGTCCTTTTGTCCTCATAGCAGCCCAGGGAGGTCATAGCAGCCCATCTTTAGTCTCCTGTTACAGAAGAGGAAACAGACCCCAGGGAAGTTTAGAGACTTGCTCAAGGTCACGCAGGCTGGGGAAATGGCAGAGCCTCCGGCACTGAGCTCCGTCCTCCACACTCACCTCCTCCACCTGCACAGATGCTCTTATGTGCAACTCTGTGGAGCATCCTAGGGGACCTACAGGTTCTGGGGAGGAATGGCAGGCTTTCTGCACCCCTGCCTTCCCTGTCTTTACCCTTTAAGACTGGACTCAAATGCCACCCCCTCCAAGGAGCCCCCAGTTGCGAGCCAGTGCTCCCTCCTGTGACCTCTTCTTGCTCAGAGCCTCTGTGATGTCTGGTGCTAAAGTCAAGGAACAGCAGGAAGGAGCAGGGGAGAGCACAAGTACTGCAGCCCCACGGGCCAGAACTCAAATCCAGGTTGGAGGTTTCCTTGACTCTCTAGCCTTGGGCAAGTTCATTTCTAAAATAGGCCAACATAACCTCAATCCCAGGATCATTGAAGGGTGAA
>NW_020257727.1:35480-43751 GCF_003255815.1 Theropithecus gelada
AATGAGAGCTGCAGAAACTTCCCTGTAGGGCCCCAAACTGTCTCCCCCTCGTGGCTTCTCTAAGTGGGTAATGGGCCTGTCAGAGGCTGTTTGTAGACACACAGCTGGGCACACGCCCCCTGGGCTCTGATTAGAGACGCTTCACTGTGGGAACAGCAGTTCGCTCCTGGCTTGGGGGTTCAGCAGCCCAGACTCTCAAATGATGAGGAGGAACAAGCCACTGTTTCTCTTTCAGGATATTAAAGCATTTGAAAAGCAAGGACCCCGTGCAATTGAGGCTGGAGCACTTGGAGCAAGGTTTCTCTGTCTATGTCAACGGTGCCAATTCGGAGCTGAAATCGTCACCGCGGAAAGCCATTCACTCTGACTTCTCCAGAAGTGCCTCCCACACGGAGGGGACACACGGTGAGCACAGGCCCTCCAGGCTGAGTCACAGCTCTGTTAATCAAAATTAATTAGGGGCTGGGTACAGTGGCTCACACCTGTAATCACAGCACTTTGGGAGGCTGAGGCAGGTGGATCACTTGAGGCCAAGAGTTCCAGACCAGCCCGGGCAACATGGTGAAACCCTGTCTCTACTAAAAACATGAAAATTAGCCATGCATGATGGCATGGCATGTACCGGTAGTCCCAGCTACTGAGGAGGCTGAGGCACAAGAATCACTTAAATCTGAGAGGTGGAGTTGCAGTGAGCTGAAATCGTGCCACTGCACTCCAGCATGGGTGACAGAGCGAAACTCTGTCAAAAAAAAAAAAAAAAAAAAAAAATAGGGACTGTGGAACCACATCCTGGGCATGTGAACAATGAACACAAGTTAACTACATCTGCATGGCCTGAAAGAGCATAAGAATGAGAAAGAGAAATCCTGCTTTATTCCTTTTTAAACTAGTCTTGGCCTCTACTACCCCAGAGCAAAGGCGGTCAAAGCAGTTAATTTCTAGCTTTTACATTTCCTGGGTCTTAAGTCAGTACTTCAAGGAAATGTCTAGGGAAATTTTGGATTATATCTGATTTTTCACTTGATATGTCTTAACTTTAGTACCTAACCCCTGTGTAATATTTGATTCCACTTCTTATTTCTGCATTTAGTTAATCCATACCGTGCATACTTTAAATGGATTTCGTGTGCCCTATAAGAAAACTGCAGGAAGCTTGTGTATAATAGAAAAATACCCAACCCAGCCTAGCATAGACACCAAAAATGACTGGACAGTTGAATGAATGAAACAGCAGAGCACGTGGAGTCAGGATACCATGGGGAAGCCACTTAGTCTCTCTGTGCCTTTGTTTGCTCATCTCTAAAATGGGACTCAGCGAGGCATGGTGGCTTCTGCCTGTAATCCCAGCACTTTGGGAGGCCGAAGTGGGCAGATCGTTTGAGCTCAGGAGTTAGAGGCCAGCCTGGGCAACATAGTAAGACCCTGTCTCTGCAAAAAATACAAAAAGTAGCTGTGCATGCCTGTAGTCTCAGCTACTCAGGAGACTGAGGCAGGAGGATTCATTGAGCCCAGGAAGTCAAAGTTGCAGTGAGCTATGACCATGCCACTGTACTCCAGCCTGGGTGACAGAGCAAGACCCTGTTTCAAAATAAATAAATAAATATTAAAAAAATAAAATAAAATGGGACTGGCGAGACTGCTTATCCCAAGTAGTTGTCAGAATGCCTTTCAAGGTAGGCTGCCTTGTTGGAGAGGCCAGTGTGCTACCAAGCAAGTTACAAGAGGATCTGAAATGAAGCAGACTGGATTTGAATGAACCCCGTTCTGCCACTTTCTGGCTTTGAGACCTTAGGCAGTTAGGACCTCTCTGACCCTCAGTCACCTCTTGCATAAAATGGGAATAATTATGCCTGGCTTGCAGGCTTGCTGGGAAGATTAAATGATGTAAGAAATGTAAGTTCTCTGGCACGCAGTAACTTTGATTTGTGTTATTCTAATCTATGGCCTCACAGACATGGTAAGATCCCAAGCCGTTAATATATAGTAAAAGTCAAAACAACAACAAAAGGGCAAGAGGAGAAAGTGATTCCTGAAATGTTTTCCTAGGAGAGCCACTGCAATTGAACTCAAAGTGTAGCTTGAGCTCCCCAGCTCCCAGGGCAAAGAGGGAAACCAGTGGCTCTCCTAGTTTTCATGGTGGAGGCAGACCTGCTGCTAGTAAGGAGAATTCAGCTTTTCCTGGTCCAGGTTTCAGGGAGGAAGAGATAACAGGAATCTGTACTTGGAACACCAGCAGTACCTTCATTCATTCATTCAGCAAAGAGATTCATCCTCTACCCTCTTTTACACAAATGATGACCTCTTGTACCGGCTGTCCTGAACCTTGTCTCTGTAGCTTAGAGACTCTTCTCTGTATGTATAGATCTGTCTGATCTGACTATGTACTATACATATTATTCCATGGCATGGATATACTGGAACTTATTTACCCATTCCTTTTTTGCTCAACATTTAGCTTGTTTTCTAATGTCTTGTTGCCACAAACAGTGCTGTAGTCAATGTCCTCATACACAAGACTTTGGGCACACTGATACGTATTTTAGACATGAGTTACACACCAACCCAGTACTGTGAGCTTGTCATCAGTGCCTCACCAAGTCTCCTTCCCTCGTCTCTGGTGCAGATTATGGACGAAGAACTCTGTTTCGAGAAGCTGAAGAAGGCTTAAGACGCGGTTCACGGACAGCCCCCAGTAAAGTCCAGCGCCGAGGATGGCACCAGGTCTGGAGATTGTGGCCCCAGCCCATGCTTTAGAATACAGAGTGTGGGTGGCTGTGGGAACAGAAATGCAATCAGAGCATTTAAAACCCCCATGGGCCAGGCGCAGTGGCTCTTTTATGCAATCCCAGCATTTTGGGAGGGTGAGGTGGGAGGATCACTTTGAGCCCAGGAGTTCGAGACCAGCTTGGGCAACAAAGCAAGACCTCATCTCTACTAAAAATAAAAATAAAAAATTCGCCAGGTGTGGTAGCATGTACCTCTAGTCCCAGCTGCTCAGGAGGCTGAGGTGCGAGGATTGCATGAGCCCAGAAGTTTAAGGCTGCGGTGAGCTACAGTCGCACCACTGCACTCCAGCCTGGGCAACAGAGAAAGAGCCTGTCAAAACAAAACAAAACAAACAAACAAACAAAAAAACACCCTATGGGGAGTAGGTGGGTCTGGCCAGGCACGGTCGTGTTCCCTTTCTGCATGTGGAACTGACCTCTGGAGAGACCTCTCCGCTGCATGGCCCTCCCCTTTGGATGTGGCCACTCCAGCCCCACAGGGGGGTGTAGAAAGGTCAGACTCACAGTTCCATCATGATGACTCATTCATTCAGCTCTTTTTTTTTTTTTTTTGTTAAGTATCCCCTATGTGCCAGGCACAGTCCTGGATGCCAGGGATACAGTGGGTGCATATGACAAAGCCCCTGCCCCATATAACCGAGATGCCATTTTGGGTTGCAGCTGGTGTGCTGATGTCAGGAGCTTGCATTTCGGAACATCTACCTCAGTTACCAGGCATAGGCTCAGCTCCCATGTAACTCGTCTCCTTTGCCCTCCCAGCAGAACTGTAGAGTACGTTCCAACATTGTCCCTCTTTATAAGGAGCTGAAGAGATGGAGGTTCAGAAAAGTTCAGTGAGTTTTCCAAGGTCAACAGCTAAGAAGTGGCAGAATCAAGAGTCAATCTTAGATCTTTTGCCCCAAATTCTGTGTTCTTGCTCATCTAGTTCTTGATATTTTACCTCGTAGTCACTCACACCTTACTGGGGACCAGCAGGTCCCAGCCCCGTCAAATGAAGAATGACGAGGTTCACAAACTTGGAAAGGAAAGCTTTATTTCTCAAAAAGGGTGGCAGCCTCCCTCCCGGGTGGCCATTCCGGCAGGCTAGGAAACGCAGCCTCAGGCCAGAAGCCAGAAACCTGCACTTTGAAGTTCAGAGGGATAAGACAGGGATTTATGCTGAATAGGTGGCCCAATATACATATTCAGTAAGCTGTAGGAGGAGTTATGAATATTTATAAACGGAGACATATGCACATGTGCAGTTGAGCTTCATGCCTCTCCATGGATCCATCGTCAAAAAATGGCGGCATTAGCAGGATCTGAGAGTGGAGGTTTTGGCCTTCTGATGTCAAAAGGCGAATCAGGAGACACGGAAACCCTCACTGTGCATCCTCCATAGAGGGGTCAGAACCACTCCATGGTCAGTGGTCTCTTACCAGGAAGAAATGCTGGTCAGTTGTGTAGTAACCACAGAAGGGAGGGGCAGCAGGCAGGCTGTTGGTTGCTATCAGTGGTGGAGTCTTTGAAAAGGGCTTGTTTCTTTCTTTCTTTTTTTTTTTTGTTTGAGACAGAGTCTCACTCTGTCACCCTGGGTGGAGTGCAGTGGTATGATCTTGGCTCACTGCAACCTCCACCTCCCGGTTTCAAGTGATTTTCCTGCTTCAACCTCCCAAGTAGCTGGGATTACAGGTGCCTGCCACCATACTCGGCTAATCTTGTATTTTTAATAGAGATGGGGTTTCACCATGTTGGCCAAACTGGTGTCAGACTCCTGACCTCAGGTGATCTGCCTGCCTCGGCCTCCCAAAGTGCTGGCATTACAGGCGTAAACCACCGCACCCAGCCGGAAAGGGCTGGTTTCTTTTTAACCCTTAGAAAAGAAAACCTCCAGGCGGGTAATGAGGGAGGGGATATAACGAGGCATGTCTGACCTGCCATCCTATCATGGCTGGGAACTCAGTTTTAAGGTTTCTCTGGGGTCCCCTTGGCCAAGAAGGGGTTCATTCAGTTGGCTGGGATCTTGAGATTTTATTTCTCAGCCCCGACTGTACATTTAAATGGCCTAGGGAGGTTTTAAAATATAGATGCTCAGGCCCCACCCCCAGAGATTCTGACTTGCTGAGGCTTAAGCAGTGTTATTTTTTAAATTACTGTAATTTTTTCTCTTTACAATTTATTTATTTTTTTACTATATTTTTATTTTTTATATAAAATAAAATAAAATTTAAATATATTATTTATTTTTATATATTTTTTATTTATTTTTATTCACTATATTACCCAGGCTAGTCTTGAACTTTTGGCCTCAAGTGATCCTCCTGCCCCGGCCTCCCAAAGTGCTGAGATTTCAGGCATGAGCCACCACACCAGGCCTGTTGTTATTTTTTAACTTTGTGTTCACCAAGATTGGGAACTACTACCACATACCATTTCACACTGTACTAAATGTATGGGACTATAGTTAAATGCTTTCATACCCTTTGTCAGCCCACCCACAATAACCCTATAGGTCAGAAAATGTCCTCATTGTGCTACTGAAGAAATCAAGACCAAGAGAGGTAAAGTGACTTCCTCAGAGTCGCATAGCTACTAAGGAGGAAGGCAGACTGGAAGTTGAACTCTGGGCCTGTGGTTACAAACCCAGTGGTCTTTCTGCCTCCCCACAGGGGCATCTTCAAGTCATTGATTAATTGGGGAAGGGTTTCCCTGCCAGATCTCTGTGCTGAGGAGCAAGGCCTGGGGGACACACAGCCTGGAGGCCTCCTTTTGTCCCCTGCAATGAATATTAATTTGTTGCTAATGAGGTCTTTCTCCACTTCTCACTTAAGACAGTTCTTCTAGTCGTTTTGAGAGCCTTCTATTATCAGGAGCCATATTTGTGTCTTAGACTGTGGCTTAAGAGCTGGCCCTAGAGTCTGTGCAATTTAAAAAACTTGGCCTAAGATTAATTAGCATCCTCCTCAGTCTCTCCTTGTGGTCCCACACTTCACAGGGCCTAATCATAGCTAATTTCCTGATTTCCTGATGCCTCGAGGGCTGTAATTGTCCTTCTACACTGTAGCAGTCAGGGGTCAGTCAGTGCCTAACAGCAGAGACCACTCAGGCTATTTTAAGCAGAAACAAATGCAGTGCAGGGAGTCGGGTGCTTAGGCTAGCATGAAGAGTGGACTCTGGGCTGGGCCTCTAGGAATGGTGCCTCAAAAGCGTGACCACTTAGCCTGGGCCCGCCAGGAGAGCAGCTGCCTAGGACACCGTTGGGAAGGCAGGGGATCAGCATCAGGAAGGTGTCACTGTAGCTGCAATCCAGGAATCAGGGAGTTACTGCCCCAGCTGTTGGCCTCAGAGTGACCCCATGCCTGCTAGGACAACGCTATGAAGACCCTGCCCCGCAGCGTGGCTAGCCAGCCAGGAACATTGTGGAAGAGCTGGATGCCACCAGGACTGTGCTTAGCATTGAAACAGCCAACATCCATCCCCCTCCTCTCCTTACCTCACTTCTGCTTTCCCTGGCTCGTGTGAGGCCATCTGATTGGCTGAACCTAAAGCACACCCAGAACCCAAGCCAAAATTTAACCATAATAGGTCCATTGCACGATACTGGCAAGTCTATACACATAGACACCGGGTTTCAGCAGAGAGAGATGTTTAATTGTAGGGCCGCCAAATGAGATGGGAGGAAACCTCAAATCTGTCTCCCGGAGGAGTTTGGGGCCAGTGTTTTTAAGGGTTTTGGTGTGGGCTGATGTGTGGAGATCATTGATTGGTGGAAGAGTGCAGGGTGAAGTCACGGGACAGGGAGATGAAGAAACTGTGTTCTCACGCAGATCCCGTTCTTCTGTGGGGGCCTTCAAACTGGCTAGCGTCAGTTGTTTTGCTGGAATTTAAGATCTGGAAAACATCTGAAGCAATTCTTAAACAAAAGCTTTAATGATTCTACAGTCAGAAATCTATATGGAATAATGGGAATGCTAATGGTCAGTATCCAGTGAATTTCAGTTACAAGGAAGTGGGTCAAAGTGCAGTGATTAATGCTGAATTATAGCTATATTCTGTGAGAATTCTTGTTAACCCTGTGAGGACAGCTTCAGCAAGGGAGTCTGGGAAATGCAGTATTTGGCTTTCTGGCCTCTCCCCCACAGAAAGGCTCCCCAGGAGGAATGTGAGATGGGTACCGAGTGCCAGCCTCCTCCAATCCAAAGCATGGACTCTGCTCCACACGCCCAGGCCTTTGGGGACCACCCTTAAAGATAGAGACAAACCAGGAAGCATTCAGAAGTGGTGAATGAACTACAACATGTGTCATGAATGAAATCATCTGTTAATGTAACAGACAGGCATTGGCACCCAGCAGGGCCCAGGCACTGTGCAAGGCTCTAGGGTTCAAAAAATCCAAGAAGGCTCAGTTCCTGCCTTTGAAGCTCGGGCTGTGCAGACATGGGGACTGCTTAACTAGGCGGAGGGTGTGACACCTGACTTCAAACACACGGAGGGCGGGCCTGGTGGGGTCCAGAAGTTAACCGCTTGAAGCCTGTGGGTCAAACTTGCCCCCAGATAATGGTTGTTAGACTCACAAAGTTTTAAAAAGACTTTTAGAAGCTTGCCAACATTTCAATTCACCAGATTTTATATTAAAAATATATCTAGCCAGGCACGATGGCTCATGCCTGTAATCCTAGCACTTTAGGAGGCCGAGGAAGGAGGATCACCTGAGCTCAGGAGTTCAAGACCATTCCGGGCAACATAGCAAGTCCCATCTCTACTAAAAATAAAAAAATTAGCCAGGCATAGTAGCGCACACCTCTAGTCCCAGCTACTGAGGAGGCTGAGACAGTTAGGATCACTTGAGGCCAGGAGTTCAAGGGTACAATGAGCCATGACTGCACGACTGCACTCCAGCCTGGGGGACAGAGCAAGACCCTATCTCAAAATCAAAAATCTGGATTTCTTCTTCCCTGGAAAAAATGGAAAAGTCTGGCCCCCACGCTGGGCCATCCTGCTCCCCACTAGGCAGCCAGCAGCAGGAGCCGTGTCCAGCAGCTTTGTTTTGGACAGGGCACGAGCCTTCCTGTTTGCCAAAGTCCCCACCACTCCCCAGAGCTTCAGTGGTGAGGCTGAGTGGTAGCTGTGGTTTATTATCAGATTTAGGCTGTGGTTTCTCTTATCTCATGTTTCCATTTCCCACCTGGCTCTTTGGGGCATTTGAATTTGTGGCCCCTGGGCCGGGCGCGGTGGCTCAAGCCTGTAATCCCAGCACTTTGGGAGGCCGAGACGGGCGGATCATGAGGTCAGGAGATCGAGACCATCCTGGCTAATACGGTGAAACCCCGTCTCTACTAAAAAATACAAAAAACTAGCCGGGCGAAGTGGCGGGTGCCTGTAGTCCCAGCTACTCGGGAGGCTGAGGCAGGAAAATGGCCTGAACCCGAGAGGAGGAGCTTGCAGTGAGCTGAGATCCGGCCACTGCACTCCAGCCTGGGTGACAGAGCAAGACTCCTTCTCAAAA
>NW_020257727.1:44143-67050 GCF_003255815.1 Theropithecus gelada
AAAAAAAAAAAAAAAAAAAAAAAAAAAAGAATTTGTGGCCCCTGGAGGATGGGAGGAATAGGCATTAGACTGCTCACTGGCTATGTGCCCTGGAGCTGGCTGTGTAACCTCTCTGAGCTGTGTGCCCCGGAGCTGGCTGTGTAACCTCAGTGAGCTGTGTGTTTTGGAGCTGGCTGAGTAACCTCTCTGAGCTGTGTGCCCCAGAGCTGGCTGTGTAACCTCAGTGAGCTGTGTGTTTTGGAGCTGGCCGTGTAACCTCCGTGAGCTATGTGTCTTGGAGCTGGCTGAGTAACCTCTCTGAGCTGTGTGCCCCAGAGCTGGCTGAGTAACCTCTCTGAGCTGTGTGTCTTGGAGCTGGCTGTGTAGCCTCTCTGAGCTGTGCACCCCAGAGCTGGCCATGTAACCTCCGTGAGCTGTGTGCCCCGGAGCTGGCTGTGTAACCTCTCTGAGCTGTGTGCCCCGGAGCTGGCCAGGTAATCTCTCTAAGTTATGTGCGCCAGATCTGGCCATGTGACTCCTGTGAGCTGTGTGCTCTGGAGCTGGCCATGTAACCAGTCTGAGCTTCAATTTCATCATCAGTGAAACCTCCCAGGGCTGCTGGAGTGGAGCATGTGCAGCGTGCATTACAGGTGGTCCATCAGCAGGGGATGCCTGCTGCTTCAGGTGGGAACAGGTGACAGACATGTCCAGAGGAATGGCTAAGAGCACAGACCCTGGAACCTTCCAGCAGCCCCAGTGCAAAGTCTTGGCTCCACCTCCTGCCAGCTGCACAGTGGCTAAGATGCTTAACCCCTTGGTGCCTGCTCTCTCATTTGTCATGTGGGGTTGGTAATGGTAATTAATGAGGGCAATTAATGAGGATCAGATGGGCCCATGTTTGGAGAGAGGCTGAAGCAGTGCCTGGCACAGGAGAAATAGTCAGTGAATGGTACTGACTGTTGTTGTTTTAATCAGTGGCGGGGCAGATGGGGAGGGCAGCTGGGCCTGGAGGCCTCAGGGCCCTTCACTCTAGTATGTTCCTTTGCTCACTCATACTTTACTTCATTCATTCTGTGCTCATGTATTGAGCACATACTCAGTTTTGGCACTTACAGCTGCCGGGTTTCGAGCAGTGAGGCCAGCCCTGACTTCCTGGAGCTCGTATTGATGGGGAGCAGGTGGGGAGGTTGGGAAGGCAAAGGACCAAAGGCAAGCAAGTGAGTCGGGAGACAGTGCTACGAAGGAAGGACAGAGGACAGCAGCCTGAAAGAGAAGGTGTCAGGGAAGCGTTTTTTCAGTGAGGGTGTGCAGCACAGCCTCCTAAGGGACCCCATCGCAGCCAGAGCCTGAGAGTTACCTGGAGCCAGCCCCGGAAAGATCTGTGGCTGGGGGAGTGTTTCAGGTGAGGGGACAGTGAGGGCAGTGGGCACTGGGCACAGGCTAAAAGGAGGCGGGGTGATCAGGACAGGCTGGCAGAAAGGGTGGAGATGAGGGTGTCAGGGTTGTAGGTAGGAAGAACCAGCCATGCGGGGCCTAGAAGACCACAGGAGGAAGTTTGGATTTCAATCTAAATGTGAGGAATTTCCAAGAGGGTTGAAACAGTAAAGCGCCATGTTTGGGTTCATGTTTTGGGTTCATGTGTGCAGAAAGGACCGCCCACGGGGGCAAGGGGCTACAGGAGGAGCAGGAAGCCTTTGAAGCAGGGCTCCCTCTCTCTCCACCAACCTTCCCCAGCCCCCGTCCTTGCACCTCTGTTCCCTGTCCCTGAGCTGCCGCCAACTCATAGCTTCAGTGTTCCCCTGATCCATTGTGCCTTCTCCACGTGTGGTTTTGCACTCCCTCCATATTTGTTAGTTGAAAGTTTCCAAGACAGAGACAGTCTGAATCTCTCAGGTCATCTCTTTCTCAGGGCATGGCTTGGGCTGCTCCTGCTTAGCCTGGATGAGGCACCCCCTCCTACCTCAGTCGGCTATGACTGGAGCCCCTCAGAAACCAGGTCATTTGATGTAAACCCTGCCTGCCGTGGCCACATGAGCAGGAACCATGAGTCCTGTAGCTTCTTGTCAAGAAGGCTGGAGGCAGAACAGTGAATAGGCTGGGCGTGCCAGCTATACTATTATTACCGTCATGAGGAAGACGGGCTGGATTGGTTTGCTCTGGCTCCAAGAAGTGGAGTTAAGTCCAAAGTTTCTCCATGGTAGACAGTCCATGGAGACAGAGTCTTGGGTGCGTGGCATGGAGAGGAAGACAATCTTTCTATCCTAACCCTTTTGGATGGGCTCCTGCCATGCTTAGAGGTAGCCGAGGGTAGGCAGAGTGGTCAAGGCAGCCAAGTCCCCAATGGCCAGTGGCCAGTTCTCAGAAGCTACTCCACCAAGAGAGGGACCACTGTCCCCTCCCAGTCTTGGGGTTTCTCTTGTAGGTCAGTGCCAACCGGGAGAGATCAGCAGGGCCACACGGTCGCCTTGTGTATTCACGTCGGTCATCTGGGGACACCGTGGTGGGATGCAGTGGTCCCAGTGCACAGTGAGCGCCTGCAGTCGCAGCTTTCTTCACAGTCCGCACAGCCCCCTTGCCTCCCCGTTCAGCCTCTAAACTCTCCTCCTGGCTTCCTGGCTGTCTTGCTGGATTTTTTTTTTTTTTTCTTTTTCTTCTTCTTCTTCTTTTTCTTCTTTTTTTTTTTTTTTAGACAGGTTCTTGCTATATAGCCCACACTGGTCTTGAACTCCCAGGCTCATGCGATCCACCCACCTTGACCTCCCAAAGTGCTGGGATTACAAGCGTGAACCACTGCACCCAGCCCTGAAACTCTCTTGAATCACACACCCTGTTTCTACTGACCAAGCCCAATCCATTCACTGCCTCCAGGAGAACAGGTTTCTCTTCTTATGATCTCACCCAATAGTAAGAAAGCACATTGGGGTAGAGCTGCCCTGACAGGAGGGGCTGCGTCAGGTGTACTGGCCTCCAGATCCTTTGGTCAGAAGGTTACCGAGTCATCCCAACGCTGCCTGCTGGCTAAGACGCTGATGACCTCCACCTGTAAAAACGCTTCCCGAACCCCTCCGATTCCTGGGGGTTTGGGGAAGATCATGGCGAGGGCTGTGTTGGGCTCCCGAGCTGCCGCCTTCCCTGTGGAATGGGCTGGTGGTGATATATGGCCTCTTATTCATACTGTCCTTTTCCCCCCACCACTTCTGGGCCTTAGATCTTTCTGCTGCTATCTGTGGATTAAGATTTATGGCTTCCTCAGCCTTGTAATACTTGGGTGGACAGCGGCCTAATCAACAGAGCCGTCGTTTACCAAAATGCTGTCAGATTTGATGAACGTCATCGGCTCTTAGCATTAAATTGCTAGTGAAGGGATTGGCCTTCCAGCAATTTACTGTGGGGTGGGCTTTCCTTAAAGGTCTCTAAAGCAAGTTCATTGCAATTGTTAAAGCAGAGGCTTTGCTCTCACTCAGCCACCATATCCTGTGTCCTGTTGTGGCCTGTGCAGCTTCAGCACCTTCAGAAAATCTCACAAGTGAAAATAGGAAGTGTTGGGGGCCCTGTCTCTTGTTATCTTCCTTCTGAGTTCTGAAACCCCTGCAGTGAGGACAACAAATGAAACAAGCCATAAAGCATTGGCCTTTCCAGTGACCTTGCACAACACAGACTGTCAGAGTGGGGAGCGCTGCTATTTCTAACAGATAAGACAAACCGGGGATGAACACATCAAGTCAGCCGGACCTCCCCACCCTAGACCTGCCTTTGTCAGTGTTTTAGAGCTCTCCTACCTCTAGAGGGAGCCATTTGCATACTGCACAACCTGCACAACCATGTGGGGCAGCCCCCAGCCTTGCTCTTTTTTTCTACTTGACAATAAGCTTTAATGCACACCTTTTAGAACACTTTGCGAAGAGGGGTGGCAGATATGAACAAGTAACTCTGGGCATGAACTGGGCTGAGTGTGGGCTGGGTATGAAATAAGCTGGCCTTGGGCTGGCAAAAAGGAACATGGATTTTGGAGTGTCAGGGCTTTTAAATCCTCCTCCTGCATATGATTGATACTGCCAGGGTCTACCCAGGTCTGGGTGCTGCAAGTAGGCAGGAAAGAGCAGCCGCTTCGAAACACCCACTCAGGTACAGCAGCGTGCCAAGCGGGGAGCCAGCCAGGTGCACAGTCATCATCCCTTGCAAGGGCGTGGAGGTGGGAGGCAGGGAGCCATGCACGGCCTGGGGGGCTGGGTTGGAACCTGCCAGCCCAGGCTGCTCACTGGAGGTGAGCCTTCCGTGTGGGCAGGGCTGCTTTCAATCTCCTCCCAGTGGTGGCAGAGGAGCCTCCCTGGGGCTGGGGGCGGGAGAGCAGGCCAGATGGAGGGACTATTTATTCCCCTCTCCAGCACCCACTCAGCATTAGAAACTCTTTCTGGACCACATTAATTTTGTCACATGTTGCTTCATAAACACATTCTCCCATTATGTGTGCTGTGTGACCTCCTTGAGGGCAGGGCATTGGTTTTAAAACATTTTTTTTTTTCTTTTTTGTATCTTCCTGTGTTTTCAAAACCTTGTATGCAGTCGGTGCTCAGTAAAAGCTTGCTGATTCAGTGCCTTAATGCCGACTGCAAACCTGGGTCCTGACACCTCCGCGAGGTGAGCAGTGGTGCTAAAGGGAAGATGGGAAAACCGTAGAAGAGAAAGAGGCCAAGCGCGGTGGCTCACGCCTGTAATCCTACTTAGTACTCTTAGACCACACTTCCAGTACTTTCGGCGACCGAGGCGGGTGGATCACCTGAGGTCAGGAGTTCGATACCAGCCTGGCCAACGTGGTGAAACCCTGTCTCTACTAAAAATACAAAAAAATCAGCCGGACGTGGTGGTGAATGTCTGTAATCCCAGCTACTCGGGAGGCTGAGGCAGGATAATTGCCTAAACCCGGGAGGCAGAGGTTGCAGTGAGCTGAGATAGCGCCATTGCCCTCCAGCCTGGGCAACAGAGTGAGACTCTGTCTCAAAAAAAAGAAGAGAGAGAGGCCAGGGCTTTCCTTGAACATTAGAGCTCTCTTTCATGCTTTCAATTCAAATCCAAGGCTAGCAGAGTTGTTCATCCCGATTCCTGTTATCTAGGGTCCAGGAGCTCAAACGATGTAATGGCCTATTCTTCATCTCTCAACTCCCCTGTGCCCCATGTGGTAGCAAGACAGGCCACCAGCAGCTGCCCACTTAGGTTCCGCCGCTCTGCTACCACGTCTCTTCCGCGCCCCAGAACCAGTCACCCAATCACTGGGGGCCAGGGGAATCGCATACTCTGATTGGCTAGACCTGGGTCACGTGCTCATCCACCCCTGGCGACGGCTCAGTGCCATGTGAACCTCTTGGGGCCCGGGCAGGAAGTGGGGAGCAAGACACCATCTCAAAAAGCAAAAGTAGGGTGCTTTTACCAAACAGGGCTTTTACCAAACACAGGGGAGTGTGTGCTGGACAGGCAGAAACAACGGCTTCCACAACAAAGCCCCGTCAATCTCCTGATATGCTATTGGAAATTGAATGTGCGTGCGTATAAATTACCTGGGATCTTGCTCAGATTCACATTCTGATTCCCAGGGCAAAGGAGGAGCCTGGAATTCTGCATTTCTCACAAATTCCCAGGAGATAACCAGTGCTGCTGGTCCGTGGACCACACTTAGAGTAGCAGGGCCCTAGTCCGGGCCCCCTTTCTCTGGACAAAGGACTAGAAACCCATGGGGAGGCCAGGCAACACCCCAGGCCCTGGCCAGTGCTGGTGAGTCAGGCAGCTATTCAGGCCTGGGCCCCGTGCCCCGTGGTCCCTTCTCCTTGTCCCCACTCAAGCCATCTCTTCCCCAGCTGGAAGGCCTCCTAGTGTTTGGATGTTAATTGAGTAGTTTCTGGGGAGGAGGGAGGAGCGTTCTAGGAGGTATGGTGGAAAATTCAAATCAATGATGAACTTCAAAGCCTTTACAGCTTCATCTCAGTCGAGGCAGGAAGACCTCCAGGAATCTCCGGGACTGGAAACGGTCGGTGTTGGTTATATGTTTGGGTAGTGCTTTCCTTCCACGGGCCCTAGCGCCGAGGCTAACGCATGTGCTAAGAGCGAGTTGATGGGGCCTGGGAGGAAGCTGCGCCATATGTGGAGCTGGAGCCCAGGGCAACATGGGACAGATGGTCAAGCCGAGGAGCGAAGAAAGTGGAAACAGCAGGGGCCACTGGGAGTCCGGAGGGGCATCTGCAAGCAACCTGTCTTCTATAGGAAGGCGGGGTCGTGCTGCACCCCACCTCCTCCCTGTTCTCCCAGGGAGAATCCCTAGCTGCTTTTCTTCAGCCCTTTCCACCGTCTCTCTAAGATCTTTTCTTCAAATGGTCTGTAACTCAGCCCCTGCCTCCTTTTTTGTGTTAGATATGCTCGGGAAATTCCTCCTCTTTTTTTCTTTTTTTCTTTTCTTTTTGTTTTTCTTTTTCTTTTGTGTTTTTTTGTTTTTTGTTTTTTCTTTTTGGTTTTTTTTTTTTGAGATCTCGCTCTGTTGCCCAGGCTGGAATGAAGTGGTGTGATCTCGGCTCACCGCACCCTCTGCCTCCTGGGTTCAAGCGATTCTGCTACCTCAGCCTCCTGAGTAGCTGGGATTACAGATGTGTGCCACCATGCTGGCTAACTTTTTGCATTTTTAGTGGAGACAGGGTTTCGCCATGCTGGCCAGGCTGGTCTCAAACTCCTGGGGCCTCAGGTAGCCTGCCTGCCTCGGCTTCCCAAAGTTCTGGGATTACAGGTGTGAGCCACCGCACCCAGCCAGGGAAATTCTCTAATGCCTGTCCAAAGGCCACTGTAGCCCAGGCTGGACACATTGTTTCTTAATTTTTTTTTTTTTTGTAGAGACAAAATCTCACCATGTTGCCCAGGCTGCTCTCAAAATCCTGTCCTCAAACAACCCTTCCGCCTCGGCCTTCCAAAGAGCTGGGATTAGAGGTGTGAGCCACCACACCCAGCCCAGGTAGGGCACATTTATTCTTCAACATGCCTGCTGGGGGCAGTACAGCATGGTGATTTAGAACAAGGGTTCATCCACAACTATAGCCCTTGGGCCAAATCTAGCCTCAGCCCGTATTTGTAAATAAAGTGTTATTGGAACACAGCCATGCCCATTTCTTTAGTCACTGCCCATGGCTGCTTTTGAGCTGCAGTAGGGTTGCTGAGTATCCTAACAGAGACCATATAGCTTGCAAAGTCTAAAATACTCTCTGGCCCCTTATAGGAAGTATCGGCCCATCTTTGGTTTAGTGTCAGGTCTGTGATTAGGCTGTGCAACTTCCTCGCTGTGTGGCCTTGGGCAAGTGGCCTACACCCTTGTGACTCAGTTTCCTCCTTGGGTTGCTTTGAGAACTAAATGAGCAGCCAGGCGCTGTGGCTCACGCCTGTAATCCCAACACTTTGGGAGGCCAAGGCGGGTGGATCACCTGAGGTCAGGAGTTTGAGACCAGCCTGTCCAACTTGGCAAAACCCTGTCTCTACTAAAAATACAAAAATTATCTGGGCCCAGTGGCGGGCATCTGTAATCCCAGCTACTCAGGAGGCTGAGGCAGGAGAATTGCTTGAACCCAGGAGGCAGAGGTTGCAGTGAGTCAAGATTGCCCCGCTGCACTCCAGGCTGGGTAACAGTTAGAGTGAGACTGTCTCAAAAAAAAAAAAGAAACTAAATGAGTGAATGCACCTGAGTGCTTGGAGTGGCACCCAGTGACATGGCACATAGTGTGAAAGCATTGATGGGGGAGCGGGGCATTGTGAACTTGGATCTGAAAGGAGTTCTGTCTAAACTACTAGAATCCGGTAGGTCAGTAAGACTCTGACATCATTTTCTTCATCATCTAGATAATCCTTAGGTTTACTAAACCTGCAGGGAATTGAATATTACAGGGGGCGAAGGATTCTAACTCCAGGGCTTCAAGGGAAATGCATGTCCTAATTACCACCAACACCACTCCCCCTTTTTCTTCTTTTTTATTTTTATTTTTTTGCTGCTTCTAGGACAGTTCTAGGAAATTGCTTTTTCTAGGGCCAATTTCTCCCTAGTTCATCTTCCAGAGACATAATCTTTTTTTTTTTTTTTACAGAGTCTCACTCTGTTGCCCAGGCTGGAGTACAGTAGCAAGATCTCGGCTCACAGCAACCTCCACCTGCCAGGCTCAAGCGATTCTCCTGCCTCAGGCTCCCAAGTACCAGGGACTATAGGCACATACCACCACACCTGGCTAATTTTTGTATTTTTGGTAGATACAGGGTTTCACCATGTTGGCCAGGCTGGTCTCGAACTCCTAACCTCTAGTGATCTGCCCGCCTCAGCCTCCCAAAGTGCTGGGATTACAGGTGTGAACCACTGTGCCCGGCCAAAGACATAATCTTGATCATGCCTTCCCCAGCCCCTCCTAACTCCAGAGCCTTCTATGATAACAGCCCTAGTGGGCATCTGGCTGGGTGCCACCCCCATTCATAGGCTCCCACAGAGGGCTTCTCTCTCAATTTCCCCCTGCGTCATTTTTCTTTTAGTCACTTGTCCTTCTCTGAGCCCTTCTTTGCTCACTTTTTCTTTAGAGACAGGATCTCGCTTTGTCACCCAGGCTGTAGCATAGTGATGTGATCATAGCTCACTGCAGCCTCGAACTCCTGGGCTCAAGTGATCCTCTTGCCTTGGCCTCCCAAGTAGTTGGGACTACAGGCACGTATCACCACACCCGGATAATTTATCTATTTATTTTTTTAGCGATGAGGTCTCACTATATTGCCCAGATTGGTTTCAAACTCCAGGACTCAAGCAGTCCTCCCATCTCAGCCTCCCAAAGTGCTGGGATTACAGGCATGAGTCACCTTGCCCAGCCCCATTACCCTTGAGTACCCCTTATGTGAGTCTTAGAGTTCATGCACATACTCTGTATCCTGTTCTATCTTTCAGCAATAGGGCCAGGACAGGGTGAAGTAAGTAAGGCACCTGGAGCAGAATATTAAAGGAGGCCTCATGCTCAGATTTGTGCATGGGCGGGTCGGTGCCTGAGAGTGAGACCCCCTTCAATATCACACCCTGAGCACCTTGCTTCCCTCAAGCCAGCCCTGGCCCTGCTTACTGAGTCCAACACAATCAGCTTTACCTCCAGCCTCAGAGCAGGTGGCAGTTTCTCTGGTTCACTACCAGAGGACATGGTTGGCTGGCTTTTGGGGGCTATGCCAAATGAAACATACACCTGAGAGGCAGTCTAGTGACCTGTGCAGAGTTGATGCCATGTAAATAGGTGTAGCCCTGAGGTGCTGTGTGCCAAAGCCCCAGCCGAGGGCTCACCTGCGTCGCTGCGTGTCATCTTTGTGGCAGCCCTCTAATGAAGATTCATGAGTGCCGTCTTAACAGATTTGGAAGCCGGTGCTCAGGGAGGCTAGGTGACTTGCTCAAGGTCACACAGGGAGTAAGCATCAGAGTTCCAGGAATTGCGTAGCCTGCCTGAGTCTAGAACCCAGGCCCTTCACCACACAGGAGCCACAGTAACAGAAACACAAAAGTAACAAGTGGCCAGCGTGGGTTAGCAAGTGGGATGGAGTTGAGCTGCTTGCAACAGAAACTAGAATACTGCAGCTTAGAGACCACAGCTGCTGTTTTCCTCACTTGTGAACAATGCATTTGGAGGCACGCTGGTGGCATGGGTGGGTGATGCCACCAGGAACCCAGCTCTTCTGTTGCACTGGGCCTTCTTTGGTGTGTGGCTTTCTTCCTCATTCTCACGAGATAACTTCTGTGTTCCCAAACATCCCATCCCCATTCCAGCCAGGAAGAAGGGTAGAAGGGTAAAGGGCAGAAGTCCTGTCTGCACTGAGTCTCTACTGATTACCAGGAAGACAGAGTTTTCTCTGAAGCTCTGCCTTGTAGACTCCTAACCACTAGCATTGCCACACGTGGATCTCATGGCCATCCCTAGCTGCAAAGGCCCCCAGCAATGTGACCATCTTAGTGGGGCACAGGGCCACCTCAGTAGAGTCAGGCAGCCGACAGATACTGGGTAGGCAGAGAGCATTGTCTCCAAAGCTAGTTAGGGTTTGGATGCATGGAACAGATTTGGGAGGATGGTATTCGGATTGGGAGAACAGCGTGAGCAGAGGCACAAAGGTGGGAGAGTTTAGGGTACAAGGGAGGGCCAAGACTGTCACAGATACCTTTATTCATCTTCACACTGGTTTAAGCAAAAAAGGAGAATATTTCAGTGGGGCTTGCTTCAGGTGCAGCTGGATCCAGGGGTTCTAAAACCCATCAGGACTCTGCTTCAGCCTCTCAGCTCTCTTTGCTCTTTGTTAGGGATAGGATGGTCCCCAGCAGCTCCTGATAGACGTCCCTCTAGCTTCACATCCCGCAGGAAGAGAGCACCTCCTTCCCATGGCTCTAACAGGAATCCAGGGCTGTTCTCGTTGCTGCCTTAGGTCTGTTTCTATCCCTGAACTGGCTGGCCGTAGTGTGTTGTGAGGGTGGAATGGGCAGATTGGCCAGGCCTGCCTCAAATCCCCACCATGGGGCCACATGTGGACTGAGAGTTGGGAGGAAATTGGGTCCCAGAGGAAAACAAGGGAGGTGTTTCCCGAAGGACACAGCCTGGAAGCTGGACTGATGGAGCTGCAGATCCAAAAGCCCCAGAAGCCCTTTTGTTTGGCCTAATTATCAGGTGTGTGGTTGTCTGTGCAGCAACCAGGGCAGGAAGGTGGGCTGTGGCCACATTGTAGGGAACCTTGCATGCCAGGTATATCAGTTAAAGTACAGGTTTGGCTGCTCCAGCAGGGAGACACAAATACCAGTGGCTTGAACAGCATGAAAGCTGTTGTCTCTGACACAACACTGCTTAGATGGGAGCACTCGCCCTGCTCCATGCGGTCACCGAGGAACGCCTGTTACTCTGACCATCCTCCAGATGTTGCTTTCCTTCCCCCAGCACCAGTCACCTCACTCCCACCTCCCCATTGCAGCTGGCAGGAGAAGCTGCAGGGCTTGGGGAGGCTGGTCCCTGCCCTTTAAGGAGACACCTGGAAGATGCAATTCACATCCCTCCCTCCCACCCACAGCTCGTGAGTCAGAATGTGTTCACGCGGTTCCTCTTAGCTACAGGGGAGGCTGGGACTCCATATGCACATCTGGAACTCCAGGCAATAGAAGAACAGGAAAGTGGACATTGGAGGGGACTCTGTAATCGGCCACACCGATCACACAATGAGTTTCCTTCCCAAAGAACGATCCAAGGATTACTAGAAAAAAGAGAGGCCCCAGTCTGAAGTGTCCACAGTCCAGAAAGTTTGGGAAATATCCCATACTGTATTTCATTTTAGGATATCTGCAGTGTGCATGTGTAGGCCAGGGTTTCCCAAACAAGTCTAATCACAAAGCCCCCCCTTTCTTTTATTTAAAGACAGGGTGTCACATTGTCATCCAGGCTAGAGTGCAGTAGTGCGATCTTGGCTCACTGCAGCCTCGAACTGCTGGGCTCAAGCGATCCTCCCACCTCAGCCTCTGGAGTAGCTAGGACTACAGGCACACACTACCAACCTGGCTAATTTTTTTTTTTTTTTTTTGAAATGGAGTTTTGCTCTTGTTGCCCAGGCTGGAGTGCAATGGCGTGATCTCGGCTCACTGCAACCTCTGCCTCCCGGGTTCAAGCGATTCTCCTGCCTCAGCCTCCTGAGTAGCTGGGATTACAGGCAAGCGCCACCACACCCGACTAATTCTGTATTTTTAGTAGAGACGGGGTTTCTCCATCTTGATCAGGTTAGTCTCAAACTCCTGACCTCAGGTGATCCGCCCACATCAGCCATCCAAAGTGCTGGGATTACAGGTGTGAGGCACCAGGCCCTGCCACCTGGTTAATTTTTTAATTTTTTGTAGAGATGGGAGTCTCACTATGTTGCCTAGGCTGGGCTCCAACTCTTGGCCTCAAGTGATCCTCCTGCCTCGGCCTTCCAAAATCCTGAGATTACAGGCATGAGCTACCATGCCTTGACCACAAAGCCCTTTTTGAGAAGTTTAACACCTACTAAAAGTCTCCTGATAAAGAATTTCCAACTGGCTGGGCGTAGTGGCTCATGCTTGTAATCTCAGCAGTTGGGGAGGCCGAGGTAAGCAGATCACTTAAGGCCAAGCGTTCAACACCAGCCTGGCCAACGTGGCAAAACCCCGTCTCTACTAAAAATACAAAAATTCGCCGCGTGGTTGCCGTTGTCTGTCATTCCACCTACTCAGGAGGCTGAGGCAGGAGAATTACTTGAACCTGGCGGGTAGAGGTTGCAGAACCAAGACTGCACCATGGCACTCCAGCTTGCACAACAGAGTGAGAAGTAAAAAACCAAAAAGCAAAACAAACCAAAAAAAACCAGAATTTCCAACCGAAAAGTTATTTAAAAAAATTCTCCTGCACGTTCTTTGGATAGCAGGAAGCAGTAGACTGTTGAGCGAGGTGGCATGGCCATCCAGTGCTGGCCTGGATGAGAAGGAGGTCTGTGGCCCATGCCCATCGTGACACCACTGCTGTTGTGTGCAGGCACACCACCCTTGGTATCTAAGCCCGTAGATCCTGGCTGCACCTCTCCAGCGCCAGTCCCTGCCCCGCAGAGGAATAGACCTCATTCCACCTTATCTGAGACGGTCTGCATTTTTGTACAGAAATCTGTGCAGATCAGAACAGAAGCTGGCCCGCGGCTCCACATCGAACCTCCTGTGGACTATTCTGATGATTTTGAGCTGTGTGGGGATGTGACTGTCCAGGCAAACAACACTTCTGAGGATCGTCCGCAGGTAGGGATGACCTTGGCCTTGCGCTCGGGGCACCTGAAGGACGGTGAGGCTCGGTGCTGCAGTGGCCTCTCGGGGCACTTTCTGACGTTTATTTATTCTGTCCTTCACTCGCCACTGTGTTCCTTCACTCTTGCGTTCATTTCACACAGTTTGATGAGCAGACCTTGGGCTAGAGGTCAGCATTCAGAGGCATCCAGTGACCAGGGGTCGGTGAGGCCAGGGTCTGACCTCTAAGGGTCACTAGCACATAGTCCCTGTACAGCGAGAGAATGCAGAAGTTGGGGCAGAGCATGGTGCAGACAGAGGAGGGAGAGGATCCTGGAAGGCTTCCTAGAGGAAGTGACTTTTGTCTTGGGCCCTAAAAGCTGGGTAAGAGTTTGAGGGGCAAGTTGGTGAGGGCAGGCAGGAATTGCTGATGCTCAGCCTGTCCACCTATGTATACTTGCACCTGATGAATATTCCACATACCACCCCCAGGGCAGCAGGAGCCACAGGTTTAAAAGCCTAGAGGCCTACACAGCTTTAGCTTGGAGTCCATGTCGGTTTAACAGCTTACAAAGTTGACAACAGGACATTTTACTCCCCTTCCTCAGATTGCCATTTCATTCCTGAAATCCTTTGAACTGCAAAAGTATATCCCAGTCCTTCCTTCCACAAGCATCTGTTAAGCACCTCTCACTGACCATCAGGCTGTGTCCTAGGCACCAGAGATTCAGAAATGAACAAAACTGAAGAGGTGCCTATACTTTTTTATTTTTGTATTATTTTTTTAAAGACGGAATTGTGCTCTGTCACCCAGGCTGGAGCGCACTGGTACGATCATAGCTCACTGCAGCCTTGAACTCCTGGGCTCAAGCCATCCTCTCACCCCAGCTTCCTGAGTAGCTGGGATTACAGGCATGGGCCGCACCCAGTGAGGTGCCTGTTTTTAAGCAACTTATGTTCCAAAGGGGAGACAGACAATGAAGAAAAAAGCGAGAAATAAATGATGAGATCCTTTCAGGTATCAATAAGTTCTCTGAAGAAAACAGAAGAGAAAGATGGGACAGCAAGATGCCGTGGGAGAGAAGGCAGTGTTAGCCAAGAGAGAGAGAGAAGGCAGGCCTCTTTCCAGCATGACATTTCAGTTGAAGCATGATGGATTAGGAGTGACCTGGGGCCAGGCGCTGTGGCTCACGCCTGTAATCCCAGCACTTTGGGAGGCCAAGGTGGGCAGATCACCTGAGGTCAGGAGTTCAAGACCAGCCTGGCCAACATGTTGAAACCCCATCTCTACTTGTAATACAAAAATTAGCTGGGCGTGGTGGTGTGTGCCTATAATCCCAGCTGCTTGGGAGGCTGAGACAGGAGAATCACTTGGACCCGGGAGGCGGGGGTTGCAGTGAGCCAAGACTGCACCACTGCATTCCAGCCTGGGCGATAGAGTGAAACTGTGTCAAAAAAAAAAAAAAAAAAAAGGAGTGTCTCAGCAAGGACCAATGAGAAAGGCATTCCAGATAGAGGAAGCAGCAAGTGCAATAGCTTGAGGCCAGGCTTGTTCAAGGAGCAGGATGCAGGCACAGTGTGAACGAGGGGGATAAAGAACAAAGGAAAATTAGGTGCACTGGGGCAGAACAGACCTGGGCCAGGGTGGAAGTAGGAGTGGATAGTTGGGGTTTACTCCAAGGGCATTATTTTTATAAATAGAATGAGTAGATCATCTCCATAGTTATGTAGAAGCAAAATTATCCAGAGGTGGTAGGTCAAAGTCAAGTTGCTAAGCCAGACCCTGCCCTGTTTGCCAGAGCGGCGTTTGTTCAACTCTGGGTCCCAGCTGCAGATTCAGTGACGTCACCACAAAGGCAGTCTTGCTTCTGCGTGTCACTTTTATGAAGTGAGAAGCACTCTTACAGGAGATGGGAATGCTGTCCAGGAAATGTTCCTCTGATTTTGGTTGCATGCTTGCGCTTCCTTATTTGCTGATAAAGGAAAGACAGATAAAGAGCAAGGATCACTTCGTTTCACATCCTGGTTGCAAAAAACCCCAGTATGTTGGAAATTTTTGTTTCCCTGAAACAGAACATAAAAGTCCTTTTCTATGGAACGATCCAACGACTTTGTTTCTCTGCCTAGTCCATTAAAGTGGGGTTAAACAGTAGGCAAAATTGTGGACTTTATTACCTTTAAAACTCAAATCCCAAACAACACAGACAATCTGCTTTTGAACCAAACCGCCCCCTGCTCAGGATCAGTCTGTGCAAAACAGCCATCAATTTCTCTTAATTGGGAGGCTGGTTTTTAGCCAAGCACAGTCTGTTACAGTCCCAGCCCCAGATGTGTGTGTGCCCTTCAAACAAGAGGCCGTGGTAGTTTGCCTTTGGTCAAGCATTGGGCACCTCTCATTAAATTAACATACAGCCCTTCCTTTGCGAGCTCCCAAGCTCCCCACAAGGCGAGGCAGCAGCATTAAGTCCCATTAGCATCCTTTTGTGCACGTGCTCCGCATAGGCATTCCTGCTGCTCCGCCAGCACTTAATTTTCTCCACTCTGAGTGCTTGATTATATTTCTCTCTCTTCTTTTTCCCCATCTTGAGGGGGCACTCCATAAGGCTTCACAGTCAATTTCCTCTTGGAGTTATTTTCCTGCAAAGTGAAAGAATAAAATGGCAATGCCAGTTTTCAGCAAAGGCAGAAGCCTTAAGAGATGCAATCTGAACAGGGGAAAAAAAAGAGGCACGTGGCTAAGTATACTCAGCCACCTCACACCGTTTGCAAGCGCAGCCTGAAATGGAGCAAGAGGAAATGCATGTCCGCATGTGTACTTTTCATCTGACCTTCACTGTTGAAACACACCAGCCTCTCGCCTTTAATCACATCTTCCGTGAACTTCAATTTCATAGCTTCTCTGAGTTCACAGACTGGCTTGCTGCAGACATGTTCTGTTGCCCTCCACCTCGTTGACTTGTACATTGCTTTTAAAAGATGTGAATTACTAGCTGACATTTTAATTAATTAATTTATTTTTTTGAGACATTGTCTCACTCTGTCACCCAGGCTGGAGTGCAGTGGTGCGATCTCAGCTCACCGCAACCTCTGCCTCCTAGGTTCAAGCGATTCTTCTGCCTCAGCTTCCTGAGTAGTTGGGATTACAGGTGCTGACCACCACGCCTGGCTAATTTTTGCATTTTCAGTAGAGATGGGGTTTCACCATGTTGGCCAGACTGGTCTCGAACTCCTGACCTCAGGTGATTTGCCTGCCTCACCCGCCCAAAGTGCTGGGATTACAGGCATGAGCTACCACACCCAGGCAAGGGGTCCACATTCTTATACACCAACAGTGACCAGAGCTGAGAAACAGCTGTCCCCTTACTTAGATGTGTGTGCTCCAGTGTGCCACCATCCTGGGTACCATTCCAGACACTGAGGATAAGGCAGAAGATAAACAAGTGTATAATGTGTAAGGAGACAACAGGGCTGATAAGAAAAATAAAATAGGAAGGGGAAGAGAAAAATAGCTAGGGACTGCTATTTTATATGGAGGGTGCAGGGGCTCCCCTTGATGAGGTGATACTTAAGTAGAGGTGAGGTCAGAGAAGCAGCCACGGGTCAGTTGCACGGGGCTTGAGGGCAAAAATAAAGATATGGGATTCTCCTTAAGTTTGAGGGGAAACCATCATAGGGTTTAAACTGTTTTACATCTCTGGTGAAAGGAAGACACTGCTTTCCAGAGAGTTCCGCCAAAGTGCCAAGTCTTAGTTATGTTGGCTTTCCTGGGGACATGGCTGTACGCTGCAATGGATGATATGTTCGCCCTTTCAGTGGTATCGTCTCTGGCCAGGCGCCGTGGCTCACATCTGTAATGCCAGCTCTTCGGGAGGCGAAGGGTCGCTTAAGATCAGGGGTTTGAGACCAGCCTGACCAACATGGTGAAACCCCATCTCTACTAAAAATACAAAAATAAGCAGGCGTGGTGGCACACATCTGTAATCCCAGCTACTCAGGAGGCTGAGACAGGAGAATCACTTGAACCTAGGAGGCAGAAGTTACAGCGAATCAAGATTGAGCCACAGTACTCCAGCCTGGGGGACAGAGTGAAACTCCATCTCAAAAAAAAAAAAAATTGTCTCCATTGATGTATCAGGAATGAAGCAAAGTGTGCATGTTAAAAAATTATGGTACTTATTTTCCTGATAATGCATAATTGATACAAAAAATTCAAATCCCACAAGGCTACCGTAAGCGATAATTATGCCACTGCACTCCAGCCTGGGTGACAGAGCAAGATCCCGTCTCTAAAAGGAAAAAAAATCAAATGATACAAAGAAAAGAAAAGTCCTTTCATAATCCCACTGCCCCAGAGATAATTATTGTGAGTAGATGGGTAGATAACTATCTGGACTAAAAATAGCATATTTCATTATATCCAAGAAGAGATCATTGATCCAGAATATCCTGGACCTGTCTCGTTCCCAGTGAGTGGTGTCTCCCACGTCTACTTACCTCTGAAGTCACTGAGAGCATGATAGGTGACAGGAACACAGGGCCACCCTGACGTCTTCTGGAATGCCTTCTGAGCGTTCTTTCCACTGGGTGGATGGTGGCATGGGGTGAGTCGGGTTTTTTCCCACAATAACAGTTCACTGTCTTAAAGTCATTGTTATTGCTGACATTTATAAACGACTAAAGGCCACCATCCTTGGCCAGCCCACCCCAACCCCACCCCCAGCCAGGCTCCGCAGCACATCCTTTCAGTCTTCCTTCATTCATTCCAGTGATGAGACCTAGGGCAATTTCAATGCGTGGGGTTACCATAGCAGGAACTTAGGGCAGTTCCTGCGGTTTGGGGTTACCATATAAATGACCTCTGAGTGGGTGCCTTTTTAACATTTTTGGTGGTTATTTTCACATAAATAGGATTATACCGTCCATGCTATTTGATTATCCCACTTTTTTTTTTTTTTTTTTTTTTTTTTTTTTTTTTTTAGACAAAGTCTCGCTCTGCCACCCAGGCTGGAATGCAGTAGTACAATCACAGTTCACTGCAACCTCTACCTCCCGAGTTAAAGCAGTCATCCTGCATCAGCCTCCCTGACAGCTGAGACAACAGGCACTCACCACCACGTCTAGCTAATTGTTGGGGGGTTTTTTGGTAGAGATAGGATCTCATATCCCACTATGTTACCCTGGCTGGTCTTGAACTCCTGGGCTCAAGCAATCCTCCCACCTCAGCCTCCCAAAGTTTCAGTTATTACAGGGCTAAGCCACCATGCCCAGCCCCATTTACTTACTTACTTATTTGTTTATTTAAAGACGGAGTCTTGCTCTGTCGCCCTGGCTGGAGTGCAGTGGCGAGATCTCGGCTCACTGCATCCTCTGCCTCCTGGGTTCAAGCAATTATCCTGCCTTATCCTCCCACGTAGCTGGGACTATAGGCAAGCGCCACCACACCTGGCTAATTTTTGTATTTTTAGTAGAGATAGGATTTCACCATGTTGACCAGGCTAGTCTCGAACTCCTGACCTCAGGTGATCGGCCTGCCTCAGCCTCCCAAAGTGCTGGGATTACCGATGTGAGCCACTGTGCCCGGCCTCCCATTTTTTAAAAAACTCAACAACATACCTTGGCCATCTTTCTACACTGGTACTCACTCAACTGCCATACAGCTCCATGGGTTAGAGCACTGTTTTGGGAGTTGGTGGCCTGAGTTTGGATCCTGGTGCATTGACTGGCTGTGTGCCAGCAATGGTGTTGATGTAGCAGAAATGAGAGCGATCAGATCCACTTCAGGAGCAAGAGCAGAGGGTAATTCAGTGAGGAAAGGGATGGGAGGCAGGGAGACCAACAGAAGAGCGAGGCCCCAGCACGTCTTCAGGGACAGGAAGTTGCTTTTACCATGCCCAGTTCCCTGTGCTTATTCGTAGGATACCAAATCTCCCACCAGCACCAAGCCCTGTGGTTTTAACATCTCCCTTCTGAATGCATGTGGACATTCTGACCCTTCAAGCAGCGTGGACAAAGAAAGGATCCTCTTAACTATTCAGGATGTGATGGTAAGATCAGTTTTCAGCATCCTAACCCCTAAGGGCTGGGGATCTTTTCCATAGCCAAGCAGCTGTGCCTGCCATAAGATGGACTCCATGAGAGAATCTAAGTGAACCGCAGGGCAGGCACGGTGGCTCATGCCTGTAATCCCAGCACTTTGGGAGGCTGAGGCGGGAGGATGGCTTGGGCTCGGGAGTTAGAGACCAGCCTGGGAAACATAGCAAGACCTTGTCTCGACTAAAAGTTTAAAAAATTTGCTGGGTGTGATGGCGTGTGCCTACAGTCCCAGCTACTTGAGAAACTGAGGCTGGAGGATCACTTGAGTCCAGGAATTCAAGGTTGCAGTGAGCTATGATTGTGCTATTGCACGTCTGCCTGGATGACAGAGAGAGAACCTGTCTCAAAACAAACATACAAACAAAACCTCTGGGCTGCTACCCCCTAGAATGGATATATATATTTTGTTTGTTTATTTGCTTGTTTAAAGAGATAGAATCTTGCTCTGTCTCCCGAGCTAGAATACAGTGGTGCAGTCATGGCTCACTGCAACTCCTGGGCTCAAGTGATCCTCCCACCTCAGCCTCCCAAGTAGCTGGGGTTATAGGTATGCGCCACCATGCCCAGCTAATTCCTTTTTTATTTTTTAAATTTTTCTTTTTTTGAGAGACAAGATCTTGCTTTATTGCCCAGGCTGGTTTCAAACTCCTGGGCTCAAGTGATCCTCCTGCCTCAACCTCCCACAGTGCTGCCATTACAGGCATGAGCCGCCGTGCCTGGCCAGAAGATGTAAAACAATCCACAAGAGCTTTGACTTAATGACGTTACTTTTAAATGATAATAAGAGCTCACATTAAATGAGCACTTACCGAGTGCCAAGCACCATGTTGAGCATGTAACATCCATGACCACATTAACCACGTGAGTTAAGTTCTAGGGATTTTCATTCCCATGTTATGGTTTGAGGAGACTGAGGAATAAAGAAATAATGTTGCTCACCCAGGCCTCAGGGAAGGCCCTGCTGGAAGCCCAGGCTCATGACTGCTTGTTCCTTACAGTTCACAGTCGCAGGCGGGGAATTGCACTCACCTGGTTTTGCTCAGAATGTGCCACAGTCTGTTGTGAATATTATTGATGTTATGCCTGGGAGCAAGGTGTTCAGAGGTGACCATCTATCAGTTATGCTTAATAATGTTTTAAACAATGATAGAGAGAAGCTCTCCTTAGCCAAATGTCTCCTCAGTGAATCCATAACTGAAAATGTGGATGAAAAATGTTTTTCAAAAGCGAAATCCAACGAGGAAACAGCCAGACAAACCCAAATTGAGGGGGATACTCTACAATACAACTGGCCCGGAGTCTTCAAAAATGTCAGTGGCAGCCGGGTGCGGTAGCTGATACCTATCATCCCAGCACTTTAGGAGGCTGAGGTGGGAGGAATGCTTGAAGCCAGGAGTTCCAGACCAGCCTGGGCAACATAGGGAGACTCCATCTCTACAAATAATTAGCTGGGTATGGTGGTGCATGCCTATAGTCCCAGTTACTTGGGAGGCTGAGGTGAGAGGATCACTTGAGCCCGGGAAGTCGAGGCTGCAGTGAGCTATGATCATGGCACTCCAGCCTGGGCAACAGAATGAGACCCTGTCTCCAGAAAAAAAAAAAAAAAAAGTCATTAGCATGAGAGACAAAGGGTGTTGTTTCAGATCAAAGGAGAGTAAAGAAATAACACAATAAGGCAGTGTGATGAGATCCTAGGGGTGTGAAAGAGAGGAATTGCTATATATAAGGAGAGTTTTGGAAAATGAATGAAATTTGAAATGAACTATATTATATTAGATAATATTGTATTGATGTTAAATTTTCTGAGTTTGACAGTTGCATTGTGGCCATGTAAGAGAGCGTCCTTGTTCTCTGGAGACGCATGCTGAAGTGTGCAGGCATGAGGGGCTATGCATAAATGGGTCAGGATCAAGAATATGTGTATACATATTGAGAAGGAGAAAGTGGGAGGGGAGAGGAGAGAAATGTGGCAAAATGTTAACAACTGGTAAATATATGTGAAGGGTATTTGGGTGTTCATTATACTAGCATGGTAAGTTTTCTGTAGGTTTTACATTTTTTCAAAATAGAAAAAGCTAACACATTAAAGAGGAGAGGAGCTACTTCAGTAGAACTAAGCATCACCAAAGAAGAAATAGAGAAAAATGGCCTGGCACAGTGGCTCACACCTGTAATCCTAGCACATTGGGTGGATGAGACGGGTGGATCACCAAGGTCAGGAGTTCAAGACCAGCCTGGCCAACATGGTAAAACCCCATCTCTACTAAAAATACAAAAGTTAGCCGGGTGTGGTGGTGTGTGCCTGTAATCCCAGCTACTTGGGAGGCTGAGGCAGGAGAATTGCTTGATCCCGGGAGTCGGAGGTTGCAGTAAGCCGAGATCATGCCACAGCACTCCAGCCTGGGTGACAGAGCAAGACTCCATCTCAGCGGGGGGAAAAAAAATCCAGCATAGTAGGATTGTATCAATGTAGTTTCCTAATTGTGATGTTATGCTGTAGTTATGCAAGGTGTCACCATTGGGGGAAACTGGGTGAAGGGTACATGGGCTCCCTCTTTATTTTTCCTTACAAATGGCATGGGAAATCTATAATTAGCTCAACATAAAGAGTAAAAATTAAATAAAAACACCAATGCCCAGGTCTTACCACTCAGAGGATCTGATTCTGGATTTGGGCTCAGCCACTGTTCCCTTTTTTAAGGTCCTTATGTGCCTATAATTTGTTGCAATGTTTAAGAACCATAGTTATAAGGAAAAGATAGAGCTGCAGTTCTCAAAGTTGGATATGCATAAGAATCGCTTAGGATATTTGTTTAAGATGCATATCTTAGGTCAGAACTTTTAAGCTAATAGAATTTGTAGATAGGAGGTAGCGCATTTTTAACAAAAGAACTCCCAGTGATTCTGAAGCAGAGGCCTGGAGATTAGAGCACACCTCCAATGGAAGGAACATCTTTTAAGATACTTTGGACTTTGTGGCTTAGATTTGAGGACTGTAAAAGAGGGACATTTAAAAAAATCAAAATTAAAAGCTCTTCTACATCGTACAAAGCTAAGATGACCAACCAGTGAAAAAGCAACAAAAATACAGAGTTTCACCAAGGTCAGAAACGTACAGGATGGAAGGTAGGGTCTGCCCTTCTCTTTGAAACCATATACTTCTGGAAACCTGGCGGGGAGACGATGTCCCTTAAAAAAATAACAGATGAAAGATACAGAAGCAGAATAGCTCCTAAAAATATCTCCTGTGCTATAGAGGAGTACATTTGTTTGTTTGTTGTTGTTGTTTGTTTGTTTGTTTTTTCAGAGTCTCGCTCTGCTGCCCAGGCTGGAGTGCGGTGGCATGATCTCAGTCACTGCAACCTCTGCCTTGTGGGTTAAGGCAATTCTCATGCCTCAGCCTCCCAAGTAGCTGGGATTATAGATGTGTGCCAGTACACCCGGCTGATTTTTTTTTTTTTTGTATTTTTGTATTTTTAGTAGAGACGGGGTTTCACCATTTCGGCCAGGCTGGTCTCAAACTTCTAACCTTAGGTGATCCACCTGCCTCGGTCTCCCAAAGTGCTGGGATTACAGGCATGAGCTACCGTGCCTGGCCTGTGTGTCAATTTGTATCCAAAATATTAACCATTAATATCAAGAAGAGACTGAATTGTGTTCAGCATACTCTTTTAAGAAGACAAGGACGTATTCATATATTTTCAAAATATTTACATACAGAATAATTTGTTTAGGTGTTTTACTATTTGAAGGGGTAAATTTGACTGGGCTCAGTGGCTCATGCCTCTAATCCTGGTGCTTGGGAGGCTGAGGCAGGAGGATCACTTGAGGCCAGAAGTTGCAGACTAATCTAGGCAACATAGTGAGACCTCATCTCTATAAAAAATTAAAATTAGCTGGGCATGCTAATGTGCACCTCTAGTCCCAGCTGCTCGGGAGGCTGAGGTGGGAAGATCACATGAGGCCAGGAGTTCGAGGCTCCACTAAGCCGTGATCACACCACTACACTCCGGCCTGGGGGACCGAGCACCACACTCCGGCCTGGGGGACC
>NW_020257728.1:0-43761 GCF_003255815.1 Theropithecus gelada
GACCCTCAAAAATAGCGTTCAACGTGAAAGCAACCAGACACAAAAGATCACCTATTACGCCTGTAATATCAGCACGTTGGGACGCTGAGGTGGGTGGATCACCTGAGGCCAGGAGCTCACGACCAGCCTGGCCAACATGTCCCTACTAAAAGTACAAGAAAATGTACCAGGCGTGGTAGCACATGCCTGTGATCCCAGCTACTTGGGAGCTGAGTCAGGAGAATCTCTTGAAACCGGAAGGTGGATTTGCAGTGAACCAAAATCGCGCCACAGCACTCCAGCCTGGGAGACAGAGCAAGGCTTAGTTTCAAAAAAAAAAAAAAAAGTCAAATATTGTATGATTCTGTTCATAGGAAATAATCAGAATCCGTAAGGCCATAGAGACAAAAACCAGATTGTCAGGGGCTGAGATGAAAAGGAGAATGGGGAATGGGGAGTGACAGCTTGACAGGTATGGGTTTTGTTGGGGGAAAGATAATGAAAACATTTGTAACTAGGTGAATCACCTGACATCAGGAGTTCGAGACCACCTAAAAATACAAAACTTAGCCGGGCATGGTAGGGGGTGCCTGTGATCCCAGCTACTCCAGAGGCTGAGGCAGGAGAATCTCTTGAACCCAGGATATGGAGGTTGCAGTGAGCCGAGATGGCGCCACTGAACTCCAGCCTGGGTGACAGAGCGAGATTCTGTCTCAGAAAAAAGAAAATGTTTGGAACTAGATGGTGGTGGCTGTACAGCTTTGTGAATGAACCACATGCCACTAAATTGTACACTTTAAAATGGCTAATTTTATGTTATGTGAATTTCATCTTAATTTTAAAAATTATATATATATGGCCAGGCACGGTGACTCACATCTGTAATCCCAACACTTTGGTAGGCCAAGGTGGGTGAACCACTCGAGTTCAGGAGTTCAAGACGAGCCTGGCCAACACGATGAAACCCCGTCTCTACTAAAAATACAAAAATTAGCCGAGCTTGGTAGCGCACACCTGTAATCCCAGCTACTAGGGAGGCTGAGGCAGGAGAATTGCTTGAACCCCGTGAGTGGAGGTTGCAGTGAGCTGAGATCGCATCAATGCACTCCAGCCTGGGCGACAGAGTAAGACTCCATCTAAATATATATATATAATTATACATATATAATTTTGTATATTATAATTTTCAATAATCTCACTCCTCCACTCACTTGCAATGTGACCTCAGACAACTGGTGCCATGGAGGGGAAGGAAGCTGGCTTGCTGCAGGTCTCTCAGAGGCAGGAAGTTGCGGGGAGTCAGAGCCACTGTCTACAGAGGTGGGGACACTGAATGATCCTGTAATCCTTTGACCCCCTTCCCTCAGCTCCTTCAGCGGGGCAGGAAGCGGATCTGGTACGTTGGGGGTATTTTGCCCACACCACTCTCCTGGGGTGTCAGGTCGATGTCTTCAGGAGCCACGGGGCTGGCCACGGAGAAGTTCTGGAGGATGGTGGTGAAGAATAGGAACAATTCATTGCGGGCGATGCCTTCACCAAGGCAAATCCGCCTCCCTGTGGACACAGAAGGTCACCAGCGTGGGCACAGGGCAAGTGCATACTCTTTGCCCTGATATGTCCCTAAGTCCAACGTATGTCCATTGCAACAGATTTGCACAAGACTGGCCTTTAACCTGCAGTTCAGGGTGGACTTTTAGGAAGCTGCTCTGAAACCAGGTGCAAATCTTTGAGTGGATGTGCCATGTTCATTTCTCACTCACTCACTCTCTCTCTCCTTTTTTTTTTTTTTTTTTTTTTTTTGAGATGGAGTCTCTTTCGGTCACCCAGGCTGGATCACAGTGGCACCATCTCGGCTCACTGCAACCTCCGTCTCCCACAGGGTTCAAAGGATTCCCATGCCTCAGCCTCCCAAGAAGCTGGGATTACAGGAACCTGCCACCATGCCTGGCGAATTTCTTATATTTGTAGTAGACATGGGGTTTCACCATGTTGGTAAGGCTGGTCTCAAACTCCTGACCTCAGGTGATCCACCAGCCTTGGCCTCCCAAAGTGCTGGGATTACAGGCATGAGCCACTGTGCCCAGTGCCATGTTCATTTTTCTAGTAGAGAGTTGGTACCTTCTGTTACAGTTCCAAAGGGTTTTGTGACCTCCACAGAGTATAATGACCTGCTTCCGGTTGTGTGTGTGTGTGTGTGTGTACCTCTACATGTGTGAGTGTGAGCGTATTTATGACAACATTCTTAGTGTTCTTCACTTGTCATACGGGGAGAATGGCACCCCTCTCAAAGGGCTCTTGTGAGGTTAAAGGAGACAACTGAAAAAATTCTTAGGATAGCGCTTGGCTTGTACTAAGGAGCCTTAAGGTTTGCTTATCGCCTTGTGTTTGTTTCTGGGGGTATGTGTGGGGTATGTGTTTCTGGCCATGTGTCTCTAGGCTGTCTTCTGGTCTCAACCTGAGATCCACAGGCTTCAAGAGCTCATGGGGGAAGAAATCCAAATTGTATATAAATTGTGAATGGGACTCATGCATATGAAACAGGGAGGGTCTATGGCTTCCACTGATTCTCAGAGGTGCAAGGAACCCCCAGTAGGTTCTAAACTACAGACTTGGAGAAAAATGAGAACAAAGGGAGCTGGGAAAAGCTGAGGCAAAGACAAAGGGAGCCTTTCCCTTCACTTCAGTGTTTCGTAATCTGCAAACCTTGGAAAGGCCATGTCAAGTGTGAGTTTTCAGGTATTCCCTACGCCTGTCAAGTTGTTGGACAAGTGTGTCTACGTGGAGGCGTCTGGAAAAGGGTCCACGTCCCTTTGGCACATCCAGAAGGTGGGCGACATGAGCTGAGAAACACGCAGGTCTCTGGGCTTGTCCTTCTGTAACTATTTGTGTGACCTAACGTTTTCCACAACAGCCTGATGCTTGTTATCTCCCTCCCATCACGCTCTCCCCATCTCTGGGGCCGTCTGTTTGGACACCTTTTGGAATTTCTTTGGCTGCAGCACCTTTTTGGCTTGGGTTATACCTTTCTTTCTGCTCCTGGCAGCCCTACCCCTGTCTTTTTCTCTGTCTATACCTGTCAGACACAGTTTTTCTTCCTTTCCTCTCCTTTTTTGGGCTTTCTTCCATCTTGCTTAACTTCCTATCTCCGTCTATTTGAATCTGATTCCTCCCCAATCTCTCTTGCTCTCTCCTTCCTTTTCATCTCCCTTTCAAGATACCTTATTTGTCTTGTTCATTCTTTCTTCCTCTTTTATTATGTCACTCTCTCTTTTTCCTATCTCTTATTCTGTTTCTCTCCTTTCCCTCCTTCCTTCTCCCCTCCTCCTTCCTTTTCCTCCTCCCTCTTCTCTTACTCCTCCGCCTCCTCCTCCTCCTCCTTATGTGGCTCTCTCTCTGTGTGTCTCTCTCTCTTCTTCTCCGTATACTGTCTGATGTTCACCTGCTGTCTGTCTTTCTGCCACTGTCTCCCCATCTCTTTCTCTCAGGGTGTTCCCTCTTTGTCCCTAACTCTGTTTCTCAGTCTCATTATCTTTGTTACTTATCTGTCTCTGTCCTTATTTTCCTACATCTCTGCCTCTCTTAAAACAAAGGAGCAGGCCAGTTGCAGTGGCTCACGCCTGTAATCCCAGCACTTTGGGAGACCAAGGCAGGCTTACCACAAGGTCAGAAGATCAGGACCATCCAGGCTAACAGAGTGAAACCCTGTCTCTACTAAAAATACAAAAAATTAGCCAGATGTGGTGGCACGAGCTTGTAGTCCCAGGTACTTGGGAGGCTGCGACAGGAGAATCGCTTGAACCCAGGAGGCAGAGGTTGCAGTGAGCTGAGATCATGACACTGCACTCTAGCCTGGGCAACAGAGCAAGACTCTATCTCAAGAAAAAAAAACAAAAAAACTTAAGATAGCAAAATTGAGAGATGACATTAACCCTCAAGCCATCACCCCATGTGTTCCCAACTTTTATTGAAGGTAAAATGTGGAAGGAGGCCACTGTACTGGACAAAACGAGGGGTTGGGCCAGGACCCTGGATCACTGAAGTCACTGATGGAACTCAAGACTGGGGGTTTGTTTCTGGGGCCTTTCATGGATGGTGCCTGTTAAATTAAATTAAATTTGGCCTAAAGTGACCTCCCTACATAACAAACCATAATAACTCAATATGTAACTCAATATGTAAACAAACTGCAATGTAACTTGAGAGTATATTCTTGTAACAAGTAATCTTGGCCAATCAGGGCAGCCAAGTTTCAGGCAATCACAGGCTGCAAGCTGCCCAGACATTCTCAGATAAGGCAAACACAGAGCTGTAACCAATCAGGCTGTTTCTGTACCTCAGTTCCTTTCCCTGTGGATAAATAATGCCTGACCACATTGCTGGATGGAGCTCTCTGAACCTTTACTGGTTCCGTGTGCTGCCCAATTCATGAATCGTTTCTTTGCTCAAATAGACTCTGCTAAGTTTAATTTGTCTAAAGTTTTTCTCTTAACCAGCCAGAGTGGAGGATGAGAACTGGGACAAGTCAGAGCACGTCAAGACCTTCTCCACCCTCCAGTGCTAGAGCAGAAATCCAAACTCCTCTGGCAGATTTCGAGGTCCTGCCCAGCTGAGCCCTTTGTCTTATTCCCTTCTGCAATCTACACCCAAGGCTCACTGGATTTCCTATAGTTTCTCAACGGTACCATCACGTTTCCACCTTTGGCCTTTGCCTTTGCTGTTTCCTTTGCCTGGAACACACTTTGCAATGGTTGATTGACACTCACCCATGAACATCTTGGCTTGGAAGCCAGTTCCTCTGGTAAACTTTTCCTTGCTGACCCACCACAAGACTAGCTAGTATTTCCTATTTTGTGCTCCCAAAGCTCCCTTTAGAGTACTTATGTCTAATTATAATAATTGCCCTTGTGCCAGGCGGTTCTAAGCATGTTGCAGGCATTCATTCATTTCATGAGATGATTGTTTTATTATTATTTGATGAATGCCCATCTTCCCTGTTGGACTTTACATTTCCTGGGGCAGGAACCCTGTCTCTGTGTGACTTTTTTGATGCATTATCTTCAGCCCCCAGTAGAGCACTGGGCTTAGGGTAGTGCTCAACAGATTTTTTCTTTTTAAGAAAATGAATTCACTGAGGTTTAGAGATGTTAAAATACTTGCCCAAGGTCCTGCTTGCCAAGATGTGCCTTTGGAACGTGATCTTCCTTTTCAAGCCCCCTTACAGGGTTATAGTGAAGATGGAATGGGATAAGGCAGGTGAAGCAATTGGAATATATTAAGTGCTCAATTAATAAGGACCTGTCATTGTTTTTCTCAAGTTGAGGGTAGGACCTGCCCTTGGTGTCTGGGAAAGAAATTGTGGATCCAGCTTACCTAAGGAGAAGGGGATAAAAGCTTCATTCTTCTTCAATGCCCCATTGGCATCCAGAAAGTGGTCAGGATTGAAGGTGTCTGGTTTCTCAAAGTAGTGTGGGTCATGGAGAGCAGTACTCAGGAGGGGAAATACTTCTGTGTCCTGAGGGAGGATCACAAGATCAAAAGATATTGTCATTCCCTTCCCACCCTCCACACACACACACCACAAAAAAAGAAAAAGAAAAAACAAAAACAAAGGGACTCAATTGAGAAGCTTAAAAAAGGTTGAGTTTGGGGATTAAGAGAATCCAGGATGCCCACAGAGGAAGGATGTGGCAGTCCAGCTGGTGTTACCTTGGGGATGATGTACCCTCGGAAGCTGGTCTGTTGTGTGACAATGTGGGGCACACCCATGGGGAGAAGGTCGGCAAATCTCTGAATCTCATGGATGACTGCCTCTGTGTATGGCATTTTGGCTCGGTCATCAAGCGCTGGAGGGCGATGTGGGCCAATCACCTGTTCAATCTCCTTGTAGATTCTCTCTGCAGAGGAAAGAACACGAATGAATCTCATTTTAAAGAGGCATTTCAGGCCGGGCATGGTGGCTCATGCCCATAATACCAGCATTTTGGGAGACCGAGGCAGGCAGATTGCTTGAGGTCAGGAGTTCAAGATGAGCCTGGCCAACATGGCAAAACCCCATCTCTACTAAAAATACAAAAAATTAGCCGGGTGTGGTGGTGCACGCCTGTAGTCCTAGCTACTCAGGAGGCTGAGGCAGGAGATTCGCTTGAACCCAGGAGTTGGAGGTTGCAGTGAGCTGAGATCGTGCCATTGCACTCCAGCCTGTGTGACAGAGCAAGACATCTTCTCAAAAGAAAAAAAAAGAAAAAAAAATTTGTTTAAAGAGACCTTTCAGCAGGGACACTACTTTCTACTCAACAATGAAAAACCTATAGTAAAGGGTCAGATCCTTGATACCCCTCAAAGCAATCAGCATGGGGTGAGGGGAGGAGGGAGGAAGCAACCAGAATTCTCACTGATTGAAATCTAATGGATATTAGGGATCCTCTTCCCACATGCACAGGTACACACACACACACACATGCACACACACACCACAATTTTGCATGGAATTTCAGATTAAGAACTGCAGGCTACAACCACTCAAAACATCCTCTCTAAGATGAGTAGAAAATAAACTAATATTTATTTTGTGTATAATATACATGAGACACTATTTTTGGTCCTCAGAAACATAGCAGTGTAGTAGAACAATAGATGAATCCATGAACAACTGGATAGATAAATAAATACATAAATCAATCAGTCAATAGATTAACTCATGGATGGAAAGATGGGTGAATAAATGAACAAACGAATAAATGGATGTATAGATTTACTTATCAATTAGTAGATGGATTGCTTAATTAATCACTAATGCATGGTCCATAGAGAAATCAATGAAACCAATTAATGAATAATCACATGAATGGCTAGATTTACGGAAGAACAAGTGAATAAGTAAATTAGTGAAGTATGAATAAATAAAGGAATAAAGGAATGGCTGAATTGAGTGATAAATAGATCAGAGGTGAATAAATGAGTGAATTACTGTGATAAATGAAGGAACGCATGGATGGAATAAGGGTGAATTAAAAGATTGATGCAAGGATAAGGGTGAAACCTAGTTTGTAGAAGGATGGATGAATGCATGAATGAATGAATGAATGAGCCAATGAATCAATGACAAATAGTCCATCAACATATCACTGTTTCAAAGAATCAACTTGTGGATCAAGTAATCCAAATAAATGAATGACAGTATATGTCTTTGGATGAATCATAGATGAAAGAATCAGTGAGTATACATTCTTTAATCAATGAATTAAAGAATGAATAGATGAAAAGATAAGTAGATGAATGGATCAATTTTAAAGTTATGGTACAGAAAGTCAAATATCGCATGTTCTCACTCATATGTGAGTGCTACAAAATGTGTACACATGGACACAGAGAGAGGAATGATAGACAGTGAAGACTCAGAAGAGAGAGGGAGCAGAAGTGGATGAATGATGAGAAATTACTTAATGGGTACAATGTACATTGTTTGGGTGATACATACCCTAACAGCCCTAACTTGACCACTACAAAACTTAGGCATGTAATAGGACTGCTATGTACCCCTTAAATTTGTACATCATGAGGTCAGGAGATCCAGACCATCTGGGCGAACACGGTGAAACCCCGTCTCTACTAAAAATACAAAAGATTAGCTGGGTGTGGTGGTGGGCGCCTGTAGTCCTGGCTACTTGGAAAGCTGAGAAGGGGAGAATGGTGTGAACCCTGGAAGTGGAGCTTGCAGTGAGCCAAGATCATGTCACTGCACTCCAGCCTGGGCAACACAGCGCGACTCTGTCTCAAAAAACAAAACAAAACAAAAACAAAAAAAAAAAACAAAGAAAAAAAAAACAACTTAGAACAAAAAATCCTTAAGTGATGGAAGAAACCAATGGGAGAACCTATGGACAGGTTCTTCATGCGTTCATGAATCCACCAACAGAATTGGCTTGGTGGAAGCTAGTCCAAAGCCTGCAGTGCTCCCAGAATAGGAAGCCAGCATCCCCTCTCTCATCCAGGTGGTACCCATAGCCCCATTTCTACAGCTCAGAAGGAGGTCAGAAGACCCCCTTGACTGGCTGTCCCTTGCCCACCTGCGACGTGAGGGTATTTGAGCATGAGCAGGAAGCCGTAGCGGAGAGTGGTGCTGGTGGTCTCAGTGCCAGCAAAGAAGAGCGAGAGCGTGTTGATGATGAGGTTCCGGTGGCTGAATTCACTGTGTGGGTTGGATTTCTCCTGTGTTCACAGTAGGGAGGGGCAGAGAGGGGGAGGCTGTAGCTTTGCTGTGAACACGCCCGTCTCCCTGGCTGCCCTCTGTTTGCCTAAAGGTCTTTGACACTATCTGGCTCAGTTTGCTTTTCGCTGTCCTCTACATGTCCAGCCGCATATCTCTAACCCATCTCTCTCAGCCTCTCTTTACTCTGCCTGGCTCTGTTTCTATCTCTCTCCACATCTCTTTGATGTGTTTCCCTCTTTTTGTCTCCCAGACTCTTTCTGCCTCTGAGTCTTTTCTCCTGTTGCTGTATTTTTGTCCCTTACCCTGAATTCCTTCCTCAGTCAGTCTTCTCTCTCTTTCTCTCTCTCTGTCCCTCTCCCTCTCTCCCCACCTTCCCTCTCTCTCCATCTCAGTTCCTCCTCCCTATTTTCTCCTTCCTTTCACCTCATCTTTCTTTCCTTCCTCATCTCCTCTCCTCCCTTTCTCTATTCTCCCCTCCCTAGTCTTTGTTCTTCCCTTCCCCTCTTCCCCTTCCCTACCACTTTTCCCTCCCTCTTCTCACCTCTCCATCTTGCCCTCCCTCTCCTCCCCTCCCTTTTCCCTCTCCCAGACCCCACTTTTTCCATTTGGAGCAGGTAGCTGTCGATGAGGTCCTGGGGGGCGCTGGGATCCAGGGTTTCACGGTGCTTCTCCACACTGTGGCCAATATAAGCATTGATTTCCTGCAGGTTTTTGTAGACTTGCCTGTGTGCCCCAGGAAAGTATTTCAAGAAGCCAGACAAGAGCTCAAACAGCTGCAAGAAAGAAGGGGTGGTGAGGTTTGCCTAGGGCTGAGCAAGCAGGTCACAGGGAGAGGGCCCCTCCTGGGCCCCAATATCTCTGTGGGAACCCCTCTTCCCCACTCTCCTCTGTCTCTGAACCCTCACTCACTGACTCTATGTCTCATTTGATCTGTTATTCTCACATTTACCTCTTTCTGCATCTTCCTCCCTCATCCTTCTGTCTTTTTCTTGGCCTCTGCCCCATCTCCCTGCCTCTCTCCTTTCCATCTCTCTGTTTCTGTCTTGCTTCCTTTCTGTGCCACTCATTGTCTACCTCAGCCTGTTTATTTGTCTTTCTTATACTTTTCTCTCCCTCTTCCCACCTCTTCTCATCTCCCTTGCTGTGTCGGACACTGATAAAATGATTCTTCGCAAGATAAGCCTGCTGACACTTTAGGACTATGTATTTTGGAGCACATCTCTATTACTTTGATGAAGAATGGAATGCCTAATTTATTGCAAATAATTGCAAAAATGCAAACGTATATTCTGAGATGTAAAATTCCTTCTTAATCTCTCCTAGAGATAACCATTGTTAACTGTCTGGTGGGTCTCCTTCCAGACTTTTCTCTGTGGTTCTCAATGGGAGGAGAACATTAGAATTATTGGTCGGGCTTGTTACAAGTACTCACTTTGGGTCCCATCCCAGACTTTCCAGATCAGACCATCTGGAAAGCAGGGTCCTGAAAATCCATAACTGTGACAATCCCACATGTGAATCCAACATACACCCTTAGTTAATAGATGTAGCTATGTTGACCAGCCTGGCCAACATGGTGAAACCCCATCTCTATTAAAAATACAAGAAAATAGCCAGGTATGGTGGAGCTCGCCTGCAGTCCCAGCTACTTGTGAGGCTGAGGCACGAGAATCGCTTGAACGAGTGAGCCGAGATCACAGTACTGTACTCCAGCCTGGGCAACAGAGCAAGATACTGTCTCAAAACAACAAACCAACAAAGCTACTGCTATGCATACTGTCCTGCAGCTTGACATTCTTAAATTTAATATGTAATAGGCACATTTCCAGGTTAATCAATAAGGAGACTTTTTAGTATTTTGTTTTAAAAGAGCAGAAGGTTACCTTTATAATCTGGGGAATGTTTTTTTAAAAAAAACAAAACAAAACAAAACAAAAAAAACAAGTAGAAGGAGAAATGGGAGAAAATGAAGAAATGCTGTTCCTTATTGTCATGCATCCTTGATTTTCTTCAGGTGAGGAGCTTTACCAAAGACAGAGAAGCAAGGATACAGAAGAACGAGGAGCAGGCTGGGCACGGTGGCTCACGCCTGTAATTCCAGCACTTTGGGAGGTCGCGGCGGGCAGATCACTTGAGGTCAGTAGTTCGAGATGAGCCTGGCCAACATGGTGAAACCCCGTCTCTACTAAAAATACAAAACAATTAGCTGGGCGTGGTGACAGACCTGTAATCCCAGCTACTCAGGAGGCTGAGGCAGGGGAATTGCTGGAACCAGGGAGGTGGAGGTTACAGTGAGCCGAGATTGCACCACTGCACTCCAGCCTGGGCAACAGAGTGAGACTCCGTTTCAAAAAAAAAAAATTAGCTAGGTGTGGTGGCGCATGCCTGCAGTCCCAGCTACTTGGGAGGCTGAGGCAGGAGAATCACTTGAACCTGGGAGGAGGAGGTTGTAGTAAGCAAGATGGCACCACTGCACCCCAGCCTGGATGAGAGAGTCAGACTCCGTCTAAAAAAATAATAATAATAACAAAAATGACATCGAGGAGCAGAAGAGTAGAGATGAAGCCCAAAGCCTGATTCGTTCTCTCTCTCCCTCTCTTTCACACTCATCCTCATCTACTCTGTCTCTCAGGATCTCTTGATCTCTGTCCTTTGTCTTGTTTTAGCTCATCTTCCTTCTCTCAGTCTCTCTCTGACTCTATTTCTGCCTCCCCATCACATCCCATTCTCTCTCTCACTGTCTCTATCCCTGTCTCACCATCTCCCCTCCCTCCAGGTCTCCATGTCCCTGACTCTCCACATGGTCTCTGCCTTTCTTCCAGCGATAAGCTGCATTTCTGGGCCCCCAAGACAGGTCATCCTTTTCTCGTGTGTCCTGGATGTTCACCTCGCCCCTACCCTCCTTCTCCTTCTCCCTCTCCCTGACCTGGCCGAACATAGAACTGGCGAGTGAGAAAGTGTGGTAGAACAAGTTCAGTATCTTCAGGAACTCTTGATCTTGGTAGTGGAAGCGTTTTCCAAAGACGATGGAGCAGATGATGTTGGCGGTAATGGAATGGAAGAGGAAGGTGGGGTCCACGAGGGCTCCTAGGAAGAAGCAGCAGGTCAAGGACACAGACTGAAGGACCTGGGGAACATCAGGCTGTCACCCATCTCTGTGTGATTGTCTGCCATCACTCAGTGATGATAACCATAAGAATAACCATAACAGCTAATTCTGTACCAGCACTTCACACATAATTCCATTGAATTCGCTCTACAACATTATGAGGCAGATGCAATTTGATTATTAGCTCCAATTTTTAGATGGGCAGACAGAGAGGTTGAGTAATTTGACTAAAGTTGCACAGTCACTCATTACTGAGGCCAGGATTTAGACCCAGGCAACACAGCTATAGAGTCCATGCAGCCGGTTCTCACTCTACACCTCCTCTCAGGCCCCACCTCTGACTCTGAGAGCAAATACAGTTAAATCCCAGGGGTAGTGGTTGGGCAGAGTAGGTGTTCAATCAATTGCTTGTATAAATCAAAAATCTCTGGGTGGGCACAGTGGCTCATACCTCTAATCCCAGCACTTTGGGAGCCTCAGACAATAGGATCAGGAATTCAAGACCAGCCTGGGCAACATAGGGAGATCCTGTCTCTACAAAAAGATAAAAAAATGTAGCCAGACATGGTGGCACATGCCTGTCATCCCAGTTGGAGGAATCCAGGGTGCTGAGTGGGAGGATCACTTGGGCCCAGGAGTTTGAGGCTGCAGTGAGCTGTGATGGTGACACTGCACTCCAACCTGGGTAACAGAGTGAGACCCTGTCTCTAATTAAAAAAAAATAAAAAACCATCTTTCTACCCCTACCTATTACTCCCCATTCATCTCTTCTTTTCACATATAGGGCTCGCCAGTCTTGTCGGAATTGTTCTGCACTTGTTAATTGATACCTGTATACACCAGGCTCAGCCCTGGCTCCAGCTGGAGGGTGATCTGTGAGCACCCAAGAACATCAGGTTGGCGCAGCCTCTCTCTGAGTTTCACTTGCCTTCTTCTCTCATTACTCTGCAGACCTTTTCCTGAGCCTTGTCTGTCTCTCTAATTTTCTCTGCCTCAGTTTCTCTTTGCCTTTGTTTCTATCTCTCTGTGTGTATATTTGTCTCCCTCCTACTTTTTTTTTTGGAGACAGAGTCTCACTCTGTCATGTAGGCTGGAGTGCAGTAGTGTCATCTCAGCTCACTGCAACCTCTATTTCCCGGGCTCAAGCAATTCTTCTGTCTCAGCCTCCTGAGTAGCTGGGATTAGAGGCACATGCTACCAAGTCTGGCTAATTTTTGTATTTTTAGTCGAGATGGGGTTTCACCATGTTGGCCAGGCTGGTCTTGAACTCCTGACCTCAAGTGATCCACCCACCTCAGACTCCCAAAGTTCTGGGATTACAGGCATGAACAGCCACCATGCCCAACCTATATTTCTTTGTTTCGGTCCCTCCATCTGTCTCTTTCCTCCTGCCTGTGTCACTCTGTTTCTTCCTGTCCTTCTCTTCAGTCTTCTTGTCCCTGTTTTCCAAGAGCTCCTGTGTCTCTACCTCCCCACACAGCCTCTGCATTTATGTCCCAGAGTCTCCTGAGACATTTTGATAAGAGAGATGGGAAACACCTAGCATGAATGAGGTGGAGGTGCTAGCCACAGACCCATCACCTGTGTTTCCCACAGACACCAAGTTACGGAGAACTCAGAAACAACCTAGTGCTTCCTTCATGACCCCTCCAGCTGCACCAGGGCGGAACAGCCCACCTGGCCTGTTTGCTCACTGCCAATTCATCAGCACTGCACCCAGCGCGAGGAAAACACAGTTCATTATTTGTCAAATGTCTGTAGTTTTTTCTTTTCTCTCTTTGCTTTCTTTTACATAACTTCTGTCTTTGCCTTCGATAGACACAATTGATTTATGAAAATATATGTCTCTGAGGATTTGTTTGTTTGTTTGTTTGAGACAGGGTCTTGCTCTGTTGTCCAGGCTGGAGTGCAGTGGCACAATCACAGCTCACTGCAGCCTCAACCTCCTGGGTTCAAGTGATCCTATAGTCCCACCGTAGCCTCCTAAATACCTGGGGCTACAGGCACACACCACCATGCCTGGCTCATTTCTTTCCTATATTGTGTACAGACAGGATCTTATCATGTTGCCCAGGCTGTTCTCTAACTCTTGGCCTCAAGCAATCTTCCCACCTGAGCTTCCCAAAGTACTAGGATTACAGGTGAGAGTCATCGCATCCAGCCTCTTTGAGCAATTCGTGGACATTATACACCTGGCATCTCTCTCTTTCCCTGGCTCTCTGTGTTTCTCTCCTGCCCATCCCCGACCCTCTCTATTCCCCTGTCTCTCTCCCTCTCTGTCCCTATCCCTCTGTCAGATCGTGTCTCCTGTTTCATGTGTCTCTGTCTCTGCCCACATATACCTCTCCTTCTATTCCCGTGCACCTGCATCTCTCAGTGTTTCATTGTCTTTCTTTCCTATTCATCTCCCAGGACTCACCCTTGGATTTCCGAAGCTCCTCTATCAGACACTGAGCCTCCTCCTGAATCCGCTCCTCCACACTCCGCTTTCCCATCCCAAAGTCCCTCATGGTGGTCAGAGAGAATCGCCGAAGCACCTTCCAGCGGTTTCCATTGGCGAAGACAACGCCTGGGGTGTACGGAAGGTGTGGGTTGGTTGCATAGGAAGTTGGAAGGAGGCTCTGAGTCCTTCTTCCCCCCCATATCCTCCCTTCCCTGATGCATCCCCCACCCGCCCCCTCCCAGTGCCTCCGAGGCCCTCACCATATCCCTGGAATACTGGGTCAGTGATGGCGATTTTTCCCCGGCCAGAGAAGGCCTCAGCGTTGTCCACCAGGGCCTCCCGTATGGCCTCTACTCCACACAGCATGACCACGGGCCTCGGTCCCAGGTATACTGTGAAGACGTCCCCATATTTCTCTCGGAACTGCCAATTACATCCACACCCGGGGTGGCTGTTAGTCAGCATACATCTCAGTTGTAAAACTATCAAAATACTTACATAAGAGATTGGTAATTAGCCCCTCCCCAACATCCGCCTTCCCAGGCTGCCGTTTCCCCTGCCAGGACCCAGCGACTAAGGGTTAAGGGTTAATGGTATCCAAGGGAGAGAATACAGTCATGGGTTCTTAGTGTCTGTTTCTTGTTGGGCCAATAAAGCCCCTTGCTCATCCTTCTTTTCTGTGTATCACTAGAGACAGAAACTGAAAACCATGGCTTCAGGCTGCTAAAAGACTAAAACAAAACAACAACAACAAAATAAGGCGGTTGGACAAGCTTAGGTTAATGGGTGGCCCAGCCAGGCTCTGCTCTGATTGGCTGGTGCCCTAAACAGTAGAGATGGTTGCTAAAATATGACGAATATCACCCCATCCCATACTTCTTAGGATCTGTGGTTTTGCTTTTTGTAGTTTCAGTTACCTACATCTAACTGCAGTCTGAAAATATTAAATGGAAAATTCCAGAAATAATTCCTAAGTTTTAAGTTGTGCATCATTCTGAGGAGGATGATGATGTCTCTCACCATCCACTTTGTCCCACCCAGGACATGAATCATGCTCTGTTCACCACGTCTGCACAGTGTATACCACCCTCCCTATATAATGTGATTGCATAGGAAAAAGTCAATATGTATAGAGTTCAGTATTATGTGGGGTTTCAGGCATCCACTGGGGGTCTCAGAAAATATCTCCAGTGGATAAGGTGGGATTAGTGTGCAGCCACTTGGGGAACTGCTGGGCAGTATTTCCCGAAGCTGAACAAATGGATACCCAGGAACCCAGCCACTTCACTCCCAGGAAATGCCCGGCAAAAATGTGTACTTGTGTTCACGAAAAAATGAACAAAGTATTCACAGAAGCTTTCTTAATAAAATATTCATCAACATAGATATAGAGAAACAATGAGGGTTTCACACAATAGAATATTATACAGCAATGAAAACGAACAAACTACAGCTACACTCGATAACGTGGCTGAAACTCACAGGCATAATTTTGAGTGGAAGCAATTAGACACAAAAGAGTCCATGTATCATAATCTCATGTGTATGAAGTTCAAACACAGGGCCGGACTCAGTGACTCACATCTGTAATCCCAGCACTTTGGGAGGCCGAGGCAGGCTGATCAAAATGTCAGGAGTTCAAGTCCAGCCTGACCAACATGGTGAAACCCCGTCTCTACTAAAAATACAAAAATTAGCCAGGCATGGTGGCCCTTGCCTGTAGTAGTCCCAGCTACTTGGGAGGCTGAGACAAGAAAATTGTTTGAGCCCAGGGAGGTGCAGGTTGCAGTGAGCTGAGATTGTGCCACTACATTCCAGCCTGGGTGACAGAGCAAGACTCTATCTCACAAACAAACAAACAAACAAAAGAAGTTTAAACACAGATAAAATCAATCCATGATCAAGGCGGTAGGCGGATAGTGACTAGAAAAGAACAGGGTGCAGGGTTTCGGGGGACTCTTGCTACTTGGTCAGCATGTCAATTACATGAGTGTGTTTAGTTTGTGAAAATTCATTGAGCTGTGCACTTTTTATGGTGATGTTCAACTTTAATAAAAACTTGACATAAAAATTATAAAAATGGTTAAGTTTACTTACAAACGACCTACACTGATCTCAGCAAAGCCCCTTCACTGCTCTCCAGGCTTACATGCTTATACCCCTTAACACTTGTTTCAGTGCCCCACAAGCCAGGGTAACCCCACTTTAAAATAATTAATATCCCTGTGCTCACCAAGGCCTCCAATACTCCCACTTTGCCGAGAATAAGATCTGAAGTCTCCACGGATGGTTCACATGGTCCTACATGACATGGCCCCATTACCTCTCTGACTTCTCCTCCCACTCATTCCTCCATGTTGTTCCCTGAGATTTTTCCTGCTTCAGAATTCTTGCAACCACCCCTGCCTCCTTCTGGTGCCTTCCACCTGAATCTTTCCTGGTCCCTGCTCAGAAACAAAGCAGAAGGAGTCTTTCCTTAACCACTCAACCTAACGTAGTTCTCATCACCTTCTGAAATAACCCCCTGCTTAGTTTAATCATAGCTCTTGTCCACCTAACATTTCCTTATCTGTTTATTTTTTGCTTATCTGTCTCCGCCAACAGAATGTCCATGAGCACAGTGACCTCGTATGTCTTGCCCAAGATGCCACATCATCAATTCCTAGAATATTTCCTGGTACATAGAAAGTGCCCAGTGAATTGTTATTGGATTCATGAATAAATGAATGAATGGATCAAGGTAGTTGCCATTTAATGAGCACTTATTATATACTAGCTGTATACAACATCCCATTTAATCCTCACAACCACCTTAGGGGCACACCTTCTCATTGTCATGATCTCAACTGACAGAAGAGAAAACTGTGACTCAATGCATAAGAGTTGAATCTGAGACATGAGCCCGCATCCTTCTGACTCCAGAAGGAATCTGGAAGCTTATTGGGAAATGGAAAAGCAACAGCACCAGCTTCCTCAGCCTTGACACACACTTGCTCATGCCCTCCCTCTTTACCCCGCCCCCAAGAGATGCAATCATAATAGACGGTCATGAATACCTAGAGAATCCTTGGAAGGTTTATGAAAGAGTTTTAGGGAGTCTGTGAAGCCTCATAACTTTATGCAAACATGTATGTGCCTATTTGGAAAAGAGGGGGCCACAGCTTTAATCAAATTCTCAGAGGATTTCATCATCCACAAATTGTTAAGCAGCTTTAATCTAGGAGGGCTTTGGAGACAGACCTCCTGCTGGATCTCAGCTTCCCCTTTTCCCATCTGTGTGACACTGGACCAGTGCTTTCCCCAGGCTAAGCATCACCATCCCTACTTTTTTTTTTTTTTGAGATAGAGTTTCACTCTTGTTGCCCAGGGTGGAGTGCAATGGTGCAATCTCGGCTCAGGGCAACCTCCGCCTCCTGGGATCAGGCAATTCCACTGCCTCAACTTCCTGAGTAGTTGGGATTACGGACATGTGCCACAACGCCCAGCTAGTTTTCTGTTTTTTTAGTACAGATGGGGTTTCTCCATGTTGATCAGGCTGGTTTCGAACTCCTGACCTCAGGTGATCCGCCCACCTCAGCCTCCCAAAGTACTGAGACTACAGGCATCAGCTGCTGTGCCTGGCCACAATCCCTACTTCTAAGATGAGGGCAGCACCTCACCTTGTCCACAGGTAGTTGTAAATGACACCTGGAAAATCCCCAAGACAACACAGATAATTCCCAGCCACATTACTCTAGGGAAAAAATTAAGCCCATTGATTCACATGATAGCATGATAGTCTTGTGACACATGGAAACAATGAAAAGAAAACAATAGGCACTTGGGACCTTCACCTATGTGATGCAGCTCTATTTGGTGGGGAGGGATCCCCAGATCTGCAACCCCCTACTGGGGGCCAAGCAGCACTTTGCAGACCCCGGCCAACTGCCAGTTCCGCTGAGTTAGGCTTGGAGCTTTCACTCACTGACTCCTTCATTTGTTCCCGGACACATATTTACTAAACGCCTACTGTGTACCAGGCACTATGTTCAGCACTGTGCTGAGACCTCACAGGTCTTCCTTGTCTGGAAGTGTGAGGGAGAGCTCAGCCACAGGTTCACAGGTAAATGCAGCACTGTCAAGGACATAGGCTCAGTAAGGAGGCGCAGCTGGTGTATGAGAGCATATGGTGGGAACCTGGGGCTCAGGAAATCTTCTCAAGGGAGCTGCTGCCTGCCTGGATAGCCAAGAAACCCCAATAACGAAGAACGGACACTGTTCTTGCACTGACATTAACCAAAATGACCCACCCACATCCTCAAGAAACAACAACAACAACAAAACAAACAATTTGCCCCAAGTCCTCCCTGTGAGAAAATGGAAATCTTTGCTGCAAGAAAGAAGGGGAGAGGGTCAAACATGTCTATTCAAAACTTCTCCCAATGCTTTGGGAGGTTGAGGCAGAAGGATTGCTTCAGGCCAGGAGTTCGAGACCAGCCTAGGCAACATAGTGAGGCCTTCCCCCAAACCTGTCTCTACAAAAGTAAAAATAAATAGTGGGGCATAGTGGGTCATACCTATAGTCCCAGGTACTCTGGAGGCTAAGGCGGGAGAATCTCCTGAGCCCAGGAGGTCAAGGATTCAGTGAGCTATGACTGTGCCATTGCGCTCCAGCCTGGGTAACAGGCTGAGACCCTGTCTCTAAAACAGTTAAAATGAAAAACTTCTTCAATATCATTCCTGACAAGCCTCCACTTTCTATGAGCTTACAAGGTAGCCACAAAGATGCTTTCAAAAACTCATTTCAGGCAAACACGAATTCCATTGACAGTTTTGCTTGTTTCGGAATTTGTAAAGGATTGGGATATTCAATGCCCATACCAGCTCTCATAAAGAAAGGGGGCAGTGAGATACCAAGAGCTAGAAGGAGCAGCAATTTCTGTTAACAGAGGCATGATTGGTGCCCAGGTAGCCTCTGCAGAGCTTGGAAAAAACCCTTAAAGATAAGGTTCAGTGCATTGTGTAGGATGTCTTTGGCCAGAATTTAAACCTATACACACTTTCCTAAATGTTATCACCCCTCACACAGCAGATGATATATTTTTAAGAGACAGGGTCTTGCTCTGTTGCCCAGGCTGGAGTGCAGTGACGTGATCATAGCTCACTGCAGCCTCAAACGGGGCTCAAGTGATTCTCCTGACTCAGTCTTCCAAGTAGCTGGGGCTACAGGCACATGCAACCATGCCTGGCTAAATTTTTAAAAATTTTTTTGTAGAGACAGGGTCTCGTTTGGTTGCCCAGGCTCATTTCTAACTCCTGGCTTCAAGCGATCCTCCCACCTCAGCCTCCCAAAGTGTTGGGAATACAGGTATAAGCCACCACATCTTTGAGTGTTGACCAGTTGGGTGGTGAGCCACCCGAACAACATCTTACCTAATCATAAGCCTCCCTGGCTCCCTCCATGGCATTGCCCTGAAAAATCTAAAGGTTCCATAATTTGAGAGTCTATGACCCAATTACCCTGTATCTTCCAGGTAAAGTGCCAGTGTCTGACAATAACCAAAGACCACGTGTTTCAACTAAATGTCTAAGATAAATATATATGTATGACAATCATCACATTCATCATTTGTATGTCCATGTATTCTGTCTAAGCAAATACTTTAAAAATTCATAGTAGTATTGGCATATATACTCTGTACTCGATATCAGTAAAAAAGACCATTGGTGAGGAAAAAAAAAAAACCTCTATTAATAGCAAAAGGATAACAAGCCTAAGATTCAGGAGTATGGTCAACATGGGAGGGGGTAAGGGGAAGAGGAGCTGGAAGGTATCGTCAGTGTTCTAATTCTCTCATTGGAAAGTGGGTTGATTGATTACTAATAATAAGTAGATAATTAAACATAAAATTATGCATGGTAAGCAGTGATAAGCCAGGAAAACACTGAGCAAGTGTCAGTTACCGTTATAGGACATTATGTATACTGTTGATAAGCACTCCCTGCCCAGACTCCTTTCCTGCTCTTCCTCTCTCCTCCACTGTCCTGACACTGACATGGGCTTCTCTGCTGTCTCTCATTGACACAGCAAAATCTATTTGATTCGTGTCACTACCTGTTTTACCTCATTCTTTCAGTGGCAGGCAGGTACCCAAGGATGTAACAGAAGATGGCAGAGAAGAGTGAAATTCCACACCTGTGGCTCATACCCAGACCCCTCTTCATGCCCACTCACCCCTCCAAGGACACTGCCCCCACGTTGTTCCAATTCAGAGACAGAGTCTCAATTCGTTACCCAGGCTGGAGTGCAATGGCACCATCAAATTACCTGTGATAACCTATTTAATAAACCAGTGTTATGTACCTGAATTAGAGAAGCATAAACTGCTACTTATGGTATTAAAATTTGTACTTAAGAGGCTGCAACTCCAGTGTGAAGCATGCACTCATGGAGACCCTGGATGGACGCCTGGTCCTTCCTGAGTTCTTAAAATTTCCATTACTAAAAGCTCTGCATTCCATGACTCATCATAGAGGAGATAAAATGATCCAAATTATGAAAAAGTATTGACGAGGTGACTCTTCTAAGATTGCTAAGTAGTTTATAACTAATATTTGGTTTATCAAATCCATAATTCTAGTAAGACAACAAAAACCTCAAGCAATTTATTTCCAGCACTTGGTAGATCATTTGAACACTTGAAGATGGAGTTAATTCCACTGCCACCTTCACTGCATGTTTTCTGGTTGTATTAAAGGTTTCCTATGCACAAAGATCAATGCCATAACAGTAGCTAAAATGTTATTAGAAAATGTATTTCCTTACTGGGCATTCCTGGGGAGCTCTCCAGTGATAGAGGTACTTGCTTCACTAGACAAGTGGTAAAACAGTTAAATAAGGTATTGAATAAGGAATTAATGAAATCAGTTATAACCTAATAGTAGTAGTAATGGAAATTTTAAAATCCTCTTAAAGTTGCTGCAAAGTGTGACTGTACCTTACACTCAAGTTAAAAGAGACTATTAACAACCTGTCTTCTCTCTGTGGACAGTGGACCTTATCTATACTCCCCAACTCCACATTCCTCAAAGGTTATTACAGGCCCAGTGAGTTCCTGCATGGCTGCAGGGTCACAAGACCGATACGTTTAGGTTGAAAGACATGTCTTTCTCAAGATATAAGAAATGTTCATTAACTGTTTTGTTTCTCACTTCTGTAACTTGCTTCCTGCCTCATGTAGTTCCTGCCTTAAGATGTTTACAAGGAGGAAAAGCCCTTTGTTCAGGGCTCAGACTTCCTGGACGTATGTCCAGCTGAGCCAGTAATCACCAAACTCTGCTGAACCCTTTTCGGTTTCTCCAGTCTTTGATTGTTCTGCAACAGTAAAACAAAAGGCATTAGGCAAAGCATGCTGAATTGATTGGAGTCCCTTGGTCAAAGGTATTATTGATTGAGGACAATCAGATCCACTCCTACTGGAAAGACATAGATTGATCTCTTGTAAAATAGTAATAGGAAGGCCTATGCCCCTAATAATAGAATCTCATGTATCTCCCACTCATAAACTCTGATATGACTCAATAATACAAGGCTTTAATGCATTATGCCAAAGCACGTTTTTGCCAGGTAAAAGGAGTCGTTGATGACCCATCAGTTGATGACAACCAGACCTTTCACGATCTAGAATTTAGTGGTTGGGCCCTTTGGAAATGTCACCAGAGAAACTGTCCTTGAACTCCACTGGAAGGGACCATACCAAGTTCTTCTAAGACTGTCCTTGTACTCCATTGCAAAGGACAGTGCCAAGTTCTTCTCTAGAGCAAAACTTCAGGGTCTCAGATCTTGGATCCACATCTCTCCATTGAGAAGGACCCTTCTAGACTCCTAGAACTGCATGTCTGTTGGAGACCTTAAGGCAAAGCTGTCCCGGGAAGTTTCTCCCCAGATGCAGTTGGCATCCTATATGTGGACAGTTTTTCCAAGGTTGTGGATCAAGATTTCTCTTCTATCGTGAAAGCATTATCTTTTATCTTTTCTTCCCTGTTTTCTTGCTGTCCTGACCCTTTTCCTTTCCTTACAAGAAAATCCATAGGACTATAATCTGTGAATGGCTTTAGCAAAGGCTTATACTCTAGCAAAAAACAAAAACAAAAACAAAACAAAAACGAAAACAAAAAGAAAAAACAAGCAATTGTTGAGTTTGTGAGTCAATGCCCCAAAATCAGGAAATAATTTCACTGGTGCCAATGCCTCTTTGTGTTCCCAATGGGAATCACCCTGAAACCCCAACGAAGGAGTGGAAAGCTATATCTTGATATTCCAAACATCATTGCCACTTGCTTTTTTGCACTCACTGGAAATATTTGGTAGTGATTATGTTCTTAGTTAGTTAATAATATGTTATTAAATACTGTTATTATATTATATTACCTAACTAAGAACATAATCACTACCAAATATAGAAAATGTATCTGAATGATGGCTGAAAAAGGCATATTGTGCTTCCAGGCATCACGTATGCAGGACCTGGGGATAACCTGTGTGGGTATGGGTAATTGCGTGTGTAATGTTACTGGATTAAATATGATAAAGTGGCCAGGCGTGGTGGCTCATGCTTGTAATCCCAGCACTTTGGGAGATTGAGATGGGAGGATCGCTCGAAGCTAAGAGTTCAAGAACTGCCTGGTCAACATAGCAAGACCCCAACTCTATAATAAATAAATAAATAAATAAATAAATAAATGAATAAATACAGTAAAGTCTCTTTCCAACTAAATGTGGCTATGCATCCTTGCAGCATGCTAGAAAAAGACCACAAAAAAAGTAAGTTTCCCACCTTGTTCAGGAGCTATGCAGACATATGGGTAAACAAACTTAACTGACCTCTGCTCTGATGCCAGTAGGTGACCCTCTTTTCAAACCCAAGTGCCAACCTTGAGTCTGCGGAGGTTTTCTTACTCTGTTCTTTCTCCTCACTGGTCCAGAACTTGCTATTTGTCCTAGCTCAATGCTGCTTTCCAAATTGTTTCCCTGAGAGTTCCCTGATACTTCCCATAGTTAAAAGCCAAAACAGTCAATAACTGAAATTACTGCTGAGGAAATGTTCCAATGGGGTTCCTAGGGGCTCACTCTTGGTAGTATTGGGGGTGACAGTTGTAGGGAATCTGAGGCTAATCTATACATTAAAGGACATCTTGAATTTTGTAGGCAGTTGAACATCCAGGGAGTTCAGATGGGTAGAAGCCACTCTCCAAAAAGGGGATGAGAACATTTGTGTTCAACAAAAATGCTTAATGGAACATCACGCAATTTTAGATCTCCTCCTTGCCCATCTTGGTGGCTTGTGTATGGTGCTGAACAAAAAAGAATATTGCTGTTACCTTTCCCGTGAATTCACTAGTACATATAACTCAATTTAAAATCTGGCTGACACTGCTGTTTCTCTAGACACTGTCACCAAATACACTAAGGACATTTCTCAGGGGAAAGAGAAGATACGTGTTTACAGGTGCAGCTAACAGGTGATTTGCAAGCATCCTGAATGGTGATGGCAAGTGATATGGTTTGGCTCTGTGTCCTCACCCAAATCTCATCTTGAATTGTAATCCCCAGGTGTGGAGGGAAGGACCTAGTAGGAGGTAATTGGATCCTGGGGGCGGTTTCCCCTATGCTGTTCTTGTGATAGTGAATTCTCACAAGATCTGATGGTTTTATAAGAGGCTCTTCCTCCTTTGCTCTCTCTCTCTCTCCTGCCACTTTGTGAAGAAGGTGCTTGTGAATCAGTTACATCCCTTTTCTTTATAAATTACCCAGTCACATGTATCTCTTTATAACAGTGTGAGAACAGACTAACACAGCAAGCCTGACTATCCCAAGGTTTTCTACTCTTAATGTTTCTTCTAGTGGGTCTCCAGGATACTATGATATGTGTTACCAGGCCAACTACAAATGAATGCCTCTTTAAATCAAGTTATTTTATAGCAAGCTCTGGTCCTTAATCACCATCATGCCCTGAACAAAGTCTATGACCAATCGGACTCTAATACTATTGAACTATGTTTACTGCCTGAGCTTTGAATTATTCGATGTTGATCAGTTTGGTTCATGGAGACTTCTGGTAAGGTACAGACTTGATTTTCTTTGTATTACCCTCCTGCGAGCCATCATAACAGTCTCTCTGATGTGTTATATTTTCTCAAGAGTCTTAGCCAGGTGCGGTGGCTCCCACCTGTAATCCTAGCACTTTGGGAGGCCAAGGCAGGTGGATTGCTTGTGCCCAGGAGTTTGAGACCAGTCTGGACAACATGGCAAAACCCTGTCTCTACAAAAAATACAAAAAGTAGTTGGGCGTGATGGCATGCACCTGTAGTTTCAGCTACTTGGGGGCTGAGGCAGGAGGATCACCTGAGCCTTGGGAGTTCAAGGCTGCAGTGAGCTGTGATTGTGACACAGCACTCCAGCCTGGGTGACAGAGTGAGACCCGTCTCAAAAAAAAAAGGAGTCTTAAATGCTCATATGCAGCCATTCTTTGTACATCCAATGGTCTCGTTACAGTATGAATAACAAAACCATGAAGAAAACATAAAGAATCACTCAACTACTTTGGTCTTGTCCATTGTGAATTCCATACTGAGAGCAACAAGTCCATTATGATGGTGACAGAAGTAATGTTGATGCCCAAGGTTTTGGTCAGTCTCAAAATTTTGAGGCTGACCAAAAGGGGAAAATTGTTTAATTAAATTAAATTTGACCTAAAGCTCTTTCTGTATACAGTGAACTGCAACCTAATTTGGGACTATATTCTCTCTTTTTTTTTTTTTTTTTTTTTTTTTTTGGAGATGGAGTCTCCCTCTGTCACCCAGGCTGGAATGTAGTGGAAACATCTCGTCTCAGTGCAACCTCCACTTGCTGGATTCAAGTGATTCTCCTGCCTCAGCATCCTGGGTAGCTGGAATTACAGGCACGCACCACCATGCCCAGCTAATTTTTGTATTTTTAGTAGAGACAGGGTTTCTCCATGTTGGCCAGGCTGGTTTCGAACTCCTGACCTCAGGTGATCTGCCCGCCTCGGCCTCCCAAAGTGCGGGGGTTACAGGCATGAGCCACTGTGCCCAGCCCAAAGGAATATATTCTTGTGACAAGTAGCCAAGTGTTGGCTAATCAGAGCAGCTGGGCTTTCAGTCCACCACAGGCGCAAACTGCTCAGATTGTGACCAAGTAAGGCAAGCTGCAATCTGTGTCCAATCAGACTGTTTCTGTATGTCACCTCCTTTTCCTGCCTGTAAATACTGTTTGCCCATACTGCTGTGTGGTGTCTCTCCTTGTTTAAGGAGTTGTCCAATTCATGAGTCACCTCTTTGCTCAAATAAACTCTGCGGAATTTGACTGATGTTTTTCTCCTAATAACAGCACCCATCATGCTTCACTATGCTCCATACTCACCATCCCTCCCCGTGCCACCCCTGACTCAGGAAGTCTGCCTCATTCTGTTTGGTGAAGGATCCCCGAGTACAGAGGCAAGAAGCAGCCCACCCTCAGACCCCATTCATCTGTGCCTTACCCTCAGAAAGGATCTGAGTAGGCCTCTTCTGTCCATCTGCAGAAGGTTTCCCAAAAGGGGCAGAGGGCGGGGACCTGGTGGGAGGCGGCCATGGGCGTTAGGGTGGCGCTGAACCAGGAGTAGCAGGAGGCCTGTAAGGAGTGCAAGGAAGAGGAGGACGCTGAGCTCCATGGTTCCGGTGTGACCGCCCTGCACCCCACTGCAGCCTCCAACTGGGCCTTTTATCCTGAACCTGCCTCTCCACCCAGTTATGAAATTTCATCCATTCCCCGCCTCCTTTTTCATCATTGTCCAGGAGCATTAGCTTAGAAAAAGGTATTAGGGAACCCACACTACATGTTGGGCAACCCAGAGACCTGATCCCTATCCCTTACCCACTCTCTAGGTGTTGGCAAGGATACAGTGGTAGAGATATCAAAGTCCACCTGAGCATGTGAATGTGTGGGTGTGTGGGTATGTGTATGTGTATTTTTGTAAGCATGGGTGAGCATGCACTTTTTTACTTAGCTTTGTCTGTTTGTTTATGCTTGTGTACATTCATCCACGCCTGCTTGCATCCCTGTATGTGCTTACATTGTTTTTGTATGTAAAGGGGTGCTTGAATTTATGCAAATGTGCTGGTGTGTGTTTCTGTGGTTGAATCTGGGGGTGCTTATGTGTATATCCTTGCATGTGTGGACCTTCCTTGTATTTATACAGTTTCATATATGAAAGTGCATTTACATTTGTGTGTTGTGGAGGTTGTGGTAGTGTATGTTCAAAATCGAGAGGCTAACTGGGTGCGGTGGCTCATGCCTGTAATCCCAGCACTTTGGGAAACTGAGGTGGGCACATCACTTGAGGTCAGGAGTTCGAGACCAGCCTGGCCAACATGGCAACACCCTGTCTCTTCTAAAAATACAAAAATTAGCCGGGCGTGGTGGTGGGCATGTTTAATCCCAGCTACTTGGGAGGCTGAGGCAAGAGAATCACTTGAACCTGGGAGGCGGAGGCTGCAGTGAGCTGAGATTACGCCGCTGCACTCCAGCCTGGGTGGTAGAGCAATATTCTATCTCAAAGAAAAAAAAAAAGAAAGAAAGAAAAAGAAAAGAAAGAAAGAAAAAAGAGAAGCTGAAGAAAACAAGGAATTGTTCAACTCAATCAAATTTGGCCCACTGCCTTTATAGCACAGCAAACTATAACCTAGCAATATGCAAACCAATTGTGTGTATCTCTGTGCTGGCGTATTTGTGCTTGTGTGTTGGTGCGTCTCCTAGCCCCTCTCTTTGGAAGCCTGCAGAAGCTCAGGGTCTATCTCCAATGTCCCCTCCTTCATCCGCCCTTCTGTGATAGCCACAGGTGGAAGTGATGGGAGAAACAGAATGAGAGACAAGAGATGCCAAACTGGTGAGTCTCAGAGGAAGAGGTGGTCAGCTGGAGGGAGACAGAAACTGAGACTGGCAGGTGCAGCGATCAGGTCCCCTTGGTCTCTGATCACCCTAACTAGTGCTGAGGAGTTTCTTCCCTGCCTCTGATTATCTTTACAGTGCAGGAAATTTCTCTGGCTCTGTCTCTCTCTAACTTTGTGTCTCTGTTTTCCCCCCGGAGACTCTTGAGCTCCAGGTGTGCAGAAACTGGATCCAGTTTGATTGACGTCTACTGGACTCCCGTTTGTCTCTATCTTCACTGTGACCCTGCACCCACACAGCCTCTGACAGGGTCAGTCCGTATTTGCAAAATTTGGGTGTGAATGTGCCCATGTCTCCCTGTCTCATCCTAGACCTGACTTTTGACCATAAGGCAACATCTTTCTTGCAATGTTAAGCAAACCCTTTGCTGGATCCAGGGCGCTGACCCCGAAGTTACTTTGATCCAGGAAAAGCAGACGAACAGTCCTGATTTTTAAGAGGTGGACGCCGTACTTTCCTGACCCTAGAGAGGTGCCAGCACGGACTTTCCTGACCCAAGGACCTAGGTCTTGCTGTGCTGTGTCATCTGATGCCAAGATTGCATCCTCATTCCAACCCCAGGGTGAAGCACCGATGGGGAGGCATGAAGGGCTTTACACACAGTAACTCAGTCTTTACCCTTTTAGAGAGGTATGGTTGCCTTCCCCATTTTATAGATGGAGAGACTGAAGCAGTGACAGTTTGCAAGTCTTACCCAAGGTCGCACAGTGGGTTAGGGCTACATTGTCCAATATGGTAGTCACTTGCTGCATGTGGACACTAATTAAGTACTTGAAATGTGGTCCAAATACTGTTTACAATAGCAAAGATAGGGAATCAACAGATGAATGGTTAAATACAATGTAGTATATATACACCGTTGAATACTATTTAGCCATAAAAAGGAATAAAATCTTGTCTTTTATAGCAACATGGATACAACTGGAGGTGATTATCTTAAGCGAAACAAGTCAGGACAGAAAGTCAGTATCACATGCTCTCATTCGAAAGTGGGTGCTAAACAATGTGTACACATGGACCTAGAGAGTGGAATAATAGATAGAACCTCCAGTGCAATTTTGAATCAGGGTGGTAAGAACAGCCATTCATTACTTGCTCCCAATCTTAGAGGGAAAGCATTAAGTCTTTCACCTTTAAGTATGATGTTGGCTACAGACTTTTTTCTAGATGCCTTTAGTCAGGGTAAGAAATTCTGTTTATTTCTAGCTCGCTGATAATTTTTAATCAGGAATGGATGTTGGATTTCTATCAAGTGTTTTTCATGTCTGTATTATAATGAATATATATATATATGCTTATTAATATGCTGAGTTCCCTTAATTGATTATCAAATATTAAACCAACCTTGCATCCCTTGTTAAACCCACTTCCATTGTGTTTATCCCACAAGGTAGTACACTTGTTTTATATTGTTAGATTTGCCAAAATTTTGTTTAGTATTTTTAAATCTATGTTCATGAGGGTATTGGTCCGTAGTTTTCCTTTTTGGAATGTCTTTGCTTGGTTTTGAGATCAGTGTGATATTGGCCTCAGAGAATGAGATGGAAAATTTCACGTCCTGTTTAATTTTCTGAGATTTTATAGACTAGATAATGCTCTTTTCATAAATGTTTGATAGAACTCACTAGTGAAGTCATATGGGCCTAGAGTTTTCTTTGTAGAAAAGTTTTTAAGTACCCATTCAGTTTTGAAAATAACTATAGGGCTGTTCAGGCTATCTATTTCTCCCTGAGTGAGTTTTTGTGGTTTGTGTCTTCTGAGGAATTTATTCAAATCATCTAAATTGCCAAATTTTTTTGCCAAGGTTTTATTAATATTCCCTTATTATTTAAATATTTATAGAATCTATAACGATTTCAACTCTCTTTCCTGATATTGGTAAATGATGTATTTTCTATTTTTTTCTTTATCAATTTTATTAATCTTCACAAAGAATAAGTGTCTGGTTTCATTGATTTTCCTTGTTGTTTCTCTGTTTTATATTTCATTGATTTCTTCTGTAATTTTTGGAATTTGTTTCTTTTATCACCTTTGGGGTTTATTTTCCTTCTTTTTTTTCAAGTGGAAGCTAATATCATTGATTTGAGATCTTTCTTCTTTTTAAAGAATGTTTATTTACTCAAGTTACTCAAAGTCCTCCATGAGCTATCTGCACCCCATGTTTATTGTAGCATACTCACACAGCCAAGATATTCAATCAACCTAAGTGTGCATCAACAGGTGAATGAATGGATAAAGAAAATGTGCTATGCATGCATGCACACACACACACACACACACATACACACACACCCCCTCTAATACTATTCAGTCTTAAAAAAGAAGAAAATCCTGTCCTTTGCAACAGCAGGGGTGAAACTGGACCCCGTTACATTAAGTGAAATAAGTCAGGCACAGAAATATATATACTGCATGATCTCCCTTATATGTGGAGTATTAAAAAGTTTAACCCACAGAAGCAAAGAGTAGAATGGGGGTTACCAGGAGTTGGTGGAGAAGGCGAGGAGATGTTGATCAAAGGATACAAAATGTCAGTTAGGAGGAATAGGTTCAGGAGATCTATTACATAAATAGTGACTATAGTTAATAACAATGTATTGTGTTAACTATAAATCAATTGAAAAGCAATTACTTGAAAATTGCTAAGAGGTTTATGACTCCCACCCGTGGGTGAAGCAATGCTCCACAGCCACTGAGAGCAATCCTGCCCTCCTCAGGAGGCCCCGCAGAGCATCTGCTGAGGACCCGGGGATCAGCCACTCCTGCCTACTGTAGTCAGTGCCCACACACCATTGAGAGGTCTGAGGACAGGCCCCCCTGGCCAAGCTCTACTCCACTAGTGCCCAAGCATGTCATATGAGGTGCTGGGGATCGCCCTGCTCCATCCACCACCTTTGGCAGTTGAGTATCAAAGTACCAAAGTACTCGGCACCTGAGGGCTCCTCCCAGGGAGGAGATGGGCCCACCCAACACGCTGCTACCACCATGGCTGGCACCCACCTGCATGTGCCACCAGCAGGCCTGGCGACTGGCCTATCCAGTCCATTAGACCACCACCAACACCAGCATGGACCATTTTGGAGCTAGAAGATTATCCTGCCACTGTTACTGCTCATTCTATGTCCACCACGCAGGGGTCTGAGGACCTACCTACCAGCGCAGCCCTCCATTCCACTGTCAGAACCCGAGAAAGTCACCTAGAGGCCCAAGAGTTGGCCCACCTAGATCCACTAACACCATTGCCAGTGTATGCTACCCTGGAACCCAAGGACAGGCATACTCAGCATGCTGCTGCCATCCCTTGGTCCACCTAATGCCCCCATCTCAGAAAAACTTTACCACGGCTTCCACTAACAACCACATCCTAAGCCAATGAGGAAATCACAGACACCACTGACACACTACTGACACTTTTTATGGAGGAAGAAATCATATGGGAACCACACTAATGCATGCACTCAGAATCAAAGTCAAAGTGCCCAACCCAAGCAACACCATAGACACATCTTCAGGAAAAAGTCCTTCCCTAAGAAAGCAGATTCAAAAAATTAAAAGAAGCAACCATGATCCCAGATGCACAGATATCAATATAAAGACACAAGAAACATGCAAAAGCAAGAAAACACGACACCCTCAAAACAACACAGTAATTCTCCAGCCAGAGAGTCTAATGAAAAATAAATCTAGGCCAAGCATGGTAGCTCACACCTGTAATCCCAGCACTGTGGGAGGCTGAAGTGGGTGGATCACTCGAGGTCAGGAATTTGAGACCAGCCTGGCCAACGTGGTGAAACCTCACCTCTATTAAAAATACAAAATTAGCCAGGTGTGATGGTACGCACCTGTAATCCCAGTTACTTGGGAAGCTGAGGCATTAGAACTGCTTGAACCTGGGAGGTGAAGGTTGCAGTGAGCTGAGATTGCACCACTGCCCTCCAGCCTAGGCTACAGAGTGAGACTCAATCTCAAAAAAAGAAAGAAAGAAGAAGACAGAAGAAGAGGAGGAGGAGGAGGAGGAGGAGGAGGAGGAGGAGGAGGAGGAAGAAGAAGAAGAAGAAGAAGAAGAAGAAGAAGAAGAAGAAGAAGAAGAAGAAGAAGAAGAAGAAGAAGAAGAAGAAGAAGAAGAAAAGAAGGAGGAGGAGGAGGAGGAAGAAGAAATAATCCATAAAATGCCTTAAAATTCAAAATAATGATATTTAAAAAGCTCAGTGAAATACAAGAGAAGGAAAAAACAAAAAACAAGAAACAAAAAAGTCAGAAAAACAATTCAGAATATGAGTGAGAAATTTACCAAACAGATCACTGTCATAAAAAAAAGAACCAAACAGAAATTCTGGAACTGAAGAATTCATTGAATTAAATACAAAACAAATTCAAAAGCTTCAATGATAGACTAGATCAAACAAAATTAAGAATTGCAGAACCTGAAGATGGGTCTTTTGAAATAACTCAGTCAGAAAAAACATATAAGAAACAATGAGCAAAGCATACCTGATATATACACCACCAAAAAGCAACCAAGTATTCAAATTTTCACTATGCCAGAAGGCAAAAAGAAAACCAAAGGGATAGAAAACCTATTTAATGAAATAATAGCTAAATCCTTCTAAAGTCTGTCAAGAGATTTAGACATCTAGACATAATGATTTCAGTGATTTGTAGGTAGTTACAATGCAAAAAGTTCTTCTCCATGGCACATTGTAGTCAGACTGCTTAAAGTCAAAGATTAAGAGCAAATTCTAAAAACGATAATAGAAAAGCATTTAGCCATCTATAAAGGGACCCATCAACAGTGGATTTGTCAGCAGAAACCTTACAGGCCAGGAGAAAATGGAATCATACATTTAATATGCTGATAGAAAAACAAAACTATCTGCAAGATACTGTACCCAGGAAAGTTATGCTTTATAAGTGAAAAGGAAATAAAGTCGTACCCAAACAAATAAAATCTGAGTAAATTTATCATCACTGAACCAGACCTACAAGAAAAGATTACAGGAGTCTTACACATAGAAGCAAAAGGAGGATATCTACCATAAGGAAGCACACAAAAAGTAAAACCCATTGGTACAGAAAACATACAAATGAGGAAGAGAACGGACTCAAATGGTAGCATGACAGCAAAAACAAAATAACCCACCAAAATGTTATGGGGGCGAGTGTCTGTTCTTAGAGCTCCCACGATGGTGGCGGGCCGCTCCCAAGATGGGGCAGGCCACTTCCAAGATGGCTGCAAGCCTTTTGTTCTCTGACCTGGGGTTCTTGGCCTCATAGATTCCAAGGAATGGAACCTTGGGCCATGCAGTGAGTGTTATAGCTCTATTAGAAGCCATGGGTCGTGGTAGATAACCGTGGAACCTAGAGACTAGTGTTCAGCTCGATTAGGATGAACCTGGGTACTTAGCCATGGAGGAACAAAGGTGAGCTTTTAGCCTGATCGGGAGGGGCAATGGGCACCTCGCTGGATCAGGAGCACAGCCGACATCCTGCCAGATCCGGAGGGATGGTAGTCAGCAGCGGGTCTCCGGGTGGCATTCAGCAGTGGTGGACAGTGAGCAAAAAGCTCAGCTCAAACTGGAACAAACATGGACCAGAACAGTGTGCATTTCCAAGATTTAATAGAGTGAAAACAGAGCTCCCATACAATGGGAGAGGACCCAAAAGGGGTTGCCCACCCAGGCTCAAATGCCTGGGATTTATATCCTAATCATTGTCCCTCCCCCTGTGCTCTCAGATGTTAGATGATTCGACTATTTCTTTACTTCCTACTTTTAGCCTAATTGGTGTTTCAGTGAGACCTCTTTACTAACTGATTGGTTGGGTGTGAGCTGAGTTACAAGACCCGTGTTTAAAGGTGGTTGTCGTCACCTTCCCCAGCTAGGCTTAGGAATTCTTAGTCAGCCCAGGATATCCAGCTAGTCCTGTCTCTCAGTACCCCATCTCAACAGGAAAACCCAAGTGCTGTTAGGGAGGTTGGCTGATGATCACAGTAACTACTTTCTGCTGAACTGGGGCATAGAAGGGGTCATGCAGTTGAGATTTCCTTGGGAGGGGTGACTTTGATGTCATCAACATCAGAGTATGGGCTAGCAGGCCAGTCCGGGGGTCCACGGTAGATCTTAGTGATGGACTGCATCTGGGGCTCCATTTGAAGAATGATTTGTGTTTTTACAGCTTCAATTCTGGAAGAGACAAACTTAACAAAGAGGTTAAAAATACAGGGATTGAAATGTCTGGCCTGAAGTGCAGGGGATTATTTCTTTGGCATACTTCACAGGCCCTGACTATCTGCTCAATCGTTTTGAAAAGGCCTGGTCCAGTAAATAATGATTTGGTCATCTGATGGGTGCTATTGATGCCTAAGTGAAAGGTTTGATGAAGGGTTTTAAGTAATTTCCATTGGTTAGCTGCAGGTAAAAGTATTTTTCCTACCTCGGTGGCTAGACATCCTGAGGGGAGGAAACTATGTCCTTGTGAGGTTCATCATTTTATTTCTTCTGCTGAGTACTGGGGCTTGGTTTCCTGGAGGGGATTACCCCATACTAGGGGTCCTTCTATAAGCATTTCTAATGGAGGATTGCACCTTGTGGCTCTTTAGGCTTCAACATACGCTTGGTATTTTCCTTCTATTTCCCTTTCCTTTCCTTTCTGATGACCCCAGCAGTGTAAGACTGCCCCCTCTTCAGGTTTCTGTACAGCCAGTAATAATTCCTAATGGCTTCCTGATGTTTAATAGGTGTTCCCTCAGAAGTTAGGAATTCCCTTTCTCTCCATATTGCTGCGTGGGCATGGAGGACTAGGTAAGCATACTTAGAGTCTGTATATATATTTACCCTTTTTCCTTCTCTTAATTCTAGTGTATAATGGCCCCTGATTTTGCTAAGATGTCTCTGCCTAACAAAGGAGTGGGGCATTCAGACATAATTAGAATGGCATGTGAAAAGGGTAAAGTTCCCCAGTCACAACTTAGTGGCTGGGAGAAGTACCTAGTGACTGCCTGTCCTAGGACCCCTTGGATAGTAACAGATCTGGAAATCCAGCTAGTCCTGTCTCTCAAAACCACAATGATAAACAATAAGAGAGAAAGAAAGGAACAAAGGATATACATATATAAAGAAGCCAACTAATACTATGACAGGATTAATCTCTCACATATCAATAGTAACCTTGAATTAAATGGATTAAACTTTCCACTTAAAAGAAACAGACTGGCTGAATGGATTTTTAAAAGCATGACCCAACTATATGCTGCCTACAAGAATCTCATCTCACCTGTAAAAACACATATACTGAAAGTAAAGAAATGAGAAAAGATACTCCATGCAAATGAAAACCTAAAGTGAGCAGGAATAGCTATGGTTATAAAGGAAACACACTTTAAGTCAAAAACTGTAAAAAGAGACAAAGAAGGTCATTACATAATGATAAAAGGATCAATTCAGCAAGAAGTTATAACAATTCTAAACATATATGCACCCATCACTGAAGCACACAGATAAATAAAACAACTGCTATTAGATCTGAAGGGAGAGATAGACTCCAACACAATTATAATTGGGACTTCAACATCCCACTCTCAGCATTAGACAGATCATCTAGACAGAATATCAACAATAAAACATGGGATTTACATTGCACCATAGAACATACGAATCTAACAGACATTTACAGGACATTTTACCCAACAGCTGCAGAATATACATTCTTCTCATAAGCACATGAAACATTCTCCAGGATAGATCATATGTTAGACCACAAAACAAGTCTCAACATATTTTTGAAAATCAAAATCATATCGAGTATCTTCTTAGGCCACAATGGATTAAAACTAAAGCAATAACAAGAGAAACTTTGGAAATTGTAAAAATACAAGGAAATTGACATGCTTCTGAGTGACAACTGCGTCACAGGAGAAATTATGAAGAAAATCAAGAAATGTATTGAAATGAATGAAAATGGAAACAAAATATAGGAAAACCTATGGGTTACAGCAAAAGCAGTAATAAGAGGGAAACTTATAGTAATGAATGGCTACATCAAAAAAGTAGAAAGATTTCAAATAAACCATCTCATCATGCACCTCAAGGAACTAGAAAAGCAAGAAGAAACCAAACTCAAAATTAGTAGAATGAAAGAATAAACATCAGAGCAGAACTGAACACAATAGAGACTAAAGAAACAATACAAAGGATCAATGAAATGAAAAATGTTTTTTGAAAAAATGGCAAATCAGCCATGAGCTAGACTAACAGAGAATGAAAAGACAGAAGACCCAAATAATTAAATTCAGAAATAAAAAAGAGGCACTGCAACTGATACCATCAACATAAAAGATCATCAGAGGCTATTATGAACAATTATATACTAACAAACTGGAGAATCTAGAGGAAATAGATAAATTCCTGGATACATATAACCCACAGAGTTTGAATCAGAAAGAAACAGAAAACCTAAAAAGGTCAATGATGAGAAATGAGTTTGAATTAATAATAAAAATTATCCCAACAAAGAAAATTCCAGGACTTGATGACTTCATGGCTGAGTTCTACCAATATTACAAAGAACTAACACCAATTCTCCTCAAACTTTTTCAAAAAGATGAAGAGAAGGAAATCTTCCTAACTCATCCTGAGGCCAATATTACCCTGATACCAAAATCAGACACAAGAACAAAACAGAAAACTGTAAGCCAATATTCCTGTTGAACATAGACTAAAAAATCTTCAACAAAATATTAGCAAACTGCTGTGATTTGGATCTGTGTTCTCACCCAAATCTCATAGTGAATTGTAATCCCCAGTGTTGGAGGTGCAGCCTGCTGGGATGGATCATGGATCCATCATGGATCCCCAATAGATCATGGGGGTGGTCTCTCATGGCTTAGCACCATCCCTCCTTGGTACTGTATAGTGAGTGAGTTCTCATGATAGCTGGCTTTTTAAAACTGTGTAGCACATCCCTCCTCTTTCTCTTCCTTCTGCTCTGACCATGTGAAGACACCTGCTCCCGATTTGCCTTCTGCCATGAGTAAAAGTTTTCTAAGGCCTCCTCAGAAGATGAGCAGGTTCCATCATCATGCTTCCTATACAACCTGTGAAACCATCAGTCAACGAAACCTAATTTCTTTATAAATTACCCAGTCTCAGGTATTTATTTATAGCAATGTGAAAATGGACTAATACACAAACCAAATGCAACAATACATTGAAAATTATTGTATGATTACACCATAATCAAATGGAATTTATCCCAGGAATGCAAGAATGGCTCAACATATGTAAATCAATATACATCACACATCACATCACCAGAATGATGGACGAAACCCATATGATCATCTCAATAGACACAGAAAAAGTATTTGATAAAATGCAACATCCCTTCATGACAAAAACTCTCAACAAATTAGGCATAGAAGGAACATACCTCAACAGAATAAAGGCTACATATGACAAACGCACAGATAACATCACACTAAATGAGGAAAAACTGAAAACTTCTCTGAAAGAACTGGAACAAGATGAGAATGACCACTTTCACCACTCCTGTTCAACATAGTGCTGGAAGTCCTAGACAGAGCAATTAGGCAAGAGAAAAAAAATAAAGGGTATCCAAATTGAAAAAGAGAAAATCAATTTGTCTCTCTCTGCTGACAGCATGATTTTAGTTCTAGAAAAGACTAAAGACTCCACGAAAAAATTCTTACATCTGATAAACAAATTCAGCAACATTTCAAGATGCAAAATCAACCGATAACAAAAGTAGCATTTCTATGCACCAGTAATAAACTAGCTGAGGAAGAAATCAAGAAAGCAATCCCATTTAAAATAGCTACCGAAAAAAACCCTAGGAATAAATTTAACCAAGGAGGTAAAAGACTTTTACAGGGAAAACTACAAAACTATGAGACCAGATGGAAATATGGGTCTACACAACAGAATTAAGAACACCAGAAATGGTAAATACATAAGATTTTCCCCTATTATTTGAACATTTAGAAGAATAATTGACTGTTTGAACAAAAAAAGTAACAATCTAGCTTGCCTGAAGAACTTTCTTTGACATTTCTTATACTGCAATCCTACCAGTGATGAATTCTTTAAACATTTGTATATCTAAAAATATCCTTATTTTGTGTTTGTTTTTGGAAGTCCTTTTTGCTGGATATAGAATTCTGGGTTGATAGATTTGTTATTTCAGTATTTGTAAAATGTTGCTCCGCTGTTTTCTCACTTGCACTGTATCTGATAAGAAATCTGCTAACATCCTTATCTTTATTCCTCTTTACACAATATGTCTTTTTTCTCTGTTATGAAGACTTTCTTTTTACACTGATTTTGAATCATATTCTTATAATGTGCCTTGGTGTCTTTTTTTTCATGTTTCTTGTGTTTGAGTTTCCTTGAGATTCTTGGATCTATGTGTTTATAATTTTCATCAGATTTGAAAATGTTTTCACCCCTCATTCCTTCAAATATTTTGTATTTTCCCACCTCTCTCTCCTTTCTTTTAGGGATTCCAATTATACATATTTGAGGCCCCTTGATGGTGTTACATGGCTTACTAATGCTCTGTTTGTTTTGTTTTAATTCTCTTTTCTCTATGTGTTTCATTTTGAATAGTTTCTCTTGCTATGACTTCAAGTTCATTAATCTTTTATTCTGCAATGTCTAATCTACCATAAGTCTTGTGTATTTTCAATCTCACATGCTGTAGTTTTCATCTCTATAAGTTTGATTTAGACATTTTTTATATTTTACATATCTCTACTTAACTCTTTGAACATACAGAATACTATTATAATATCTGATTTAATGTCCTTTTCTGCTAATTCTATAATCTGTGTCTATTTTGATTGATTTTTCTCCTCCTATATATCTGCTTCATTCCTGTAATTTTTTGTTGGATTCTAGACATCATGGATTTTACCTTATCCATTACTGAATATTTGTATTTATATAAATATTCTTGAGCTTGGTTTTGGAACACAGGTAAGTTGTTTGGGAAACATTTATCCTTTTAGGCTTGGTTTTAAGATTCATTCAGTGAGGTTTGAAAAGGCTTCAGGCTAGGACTAATTATTCCTCACTACTGAGGCAATTCTCTCCTGAGTCCCAATGCCCCAGGAATTAGAAACTTTTTTCAGTCTGACTGACAGGAACAGGCATTATTCCTGGCCCTGTGTGAGCAACTGACACTGTTTCCTGGAATCTTTTTAGATGGTTCTCTCCCTAGCCTCGGGTAATTTCTTCACAAACATGACCTAGTCAGGATTCAGCTGAATTCCCCCTGAGGGCATCTCCTAACCTGTACTCTAACCTATAAATTCTAGCTGCCTCTTTCCCTCTCAGATGCTCCACTTTTTCCTTTTCAATGCAGCTAGCACATCTGGTTCCACCTGGGTTCCTCCTTCCTGCACTGCAGCCTGGGAACCCTCTTAAGGCCATAAATGGAGGCAATTATAGAGCTCTTCTTTCATTTCACATCTCTCAGGGATTACTGTCCTTCTTTGCCTGATGTCTTGTGCCTTACACACTCTTTTTCCTTGTATGTTCTCCACTTTGTGGTTGTTTCAGTGAGAATGTTGCTCTGGTCACTGTCACTTCACGTTGGCCATAAGATGTGTGTTTGGGCCAGGTGTGGTGACTCACATCTGTAATCCTAGCATGTTGGGAGGCCGAGGTGGATGGATCACCTGAGGTCAGGAGTTTGAGACCAGCCTGACCAATATTGTGAAACCTGTCTCTGCTTAAAATATGAAAATTAGCTGGTTTTGGTCGTGGGCGCCTGTAATCCCAGCTGCTCAGGAGGCTGAGGCAGGAGAATCCCTTGAACCCAGGAGGTGGAAGTTGCAGTGAGCTGAGATCATGCTATTGCACTACAGCCTGGGCAAGAAGAGCGAGAATCCATCTCAAAATAAAAAATAAAAAAAAGATATGTGTTTGTATTTGTGTTGGTGTTCATCCTTGTGAACGATTTCGTGTGTGTTTGTATATGTTTGTATGGTGTTATATGTGAGGGTGTGTTTATATTTGGGTAGTGGTAGTAGTGTATGATCCTGGGTGTGTCTGCATGTGCTTGCCATATTTATAGTTGTGTGTTTGTGTGTGTGTCTATCCCAGTCCCTGTCTTTGTGTGGCCTGTAGATGTTCAATGTCTTTCTCCTTCACCTCTCTTTTTCTGTGACAGCATTAGACACAGACATGAGGACAGAAACAGAGAGGGGATGAGAGAGACAAAATAGATGAGACCCAGAGGCAGGGATAAAACAGGTGGGGAAAGACAGGGAGACTGTGACCTGGGGATATCAAGACAGGATCTACCGAGAGGCCTGTCTCTCTTGCATTCATATGTCTTTGGCTAGCTGGTCAGTTCTCTCCCTGTCTTCTGCTGTCTGGGCCTTTTTCTGATCTTGTGGACCTTTCTGTGCAACCCCCCTCTCTCCCCTCTGCCCCCTGCCTCTTCCCCATCCTCTTCTATCCCCTTCTGTGTCTCTGTTTCTCTAGACTCTGAGGTCCGGAAGCACAGATGCTGGGTCCAGTTTGATTGATGTCCCCTAAGCTTGGACCTGTCTCCGTCACTGCTGTGAGCCTGTCCCCTCCCTGCGCCCGGCAGGGGTCAGTCCCTAATCACCCAACATGTGAATGAATGTGTTCATATCTGCGGTCTCTGTCTGGCACTTTCTTTCTCATTTGAAGTGGAGAATCTTCCTCTTGCTTGCAAAGCTAAACAAACCAGTTCCCACCACTGAAGATGCTGATTCAGGGAATGGAGGTGGCTGTGTCACCCCACATGCATGGGGATGACACACAGGCAATGCTTTATCTGAGGATGAAAGTCAAAGCTGCCAGGAGCAGCTGCACCCTGTCAGGCCTCTGAGCACAAGCTAAGCCATCATATCCCCAATGACCTGCACGTATACATCCAGATGGCCTGAAGCAACTGAAGATCCACCAAAAAAGCGAAAATAGCCTTAACTGATGACCTTCCACCATTGTGATTTATTTCTGTCCCAACCTAACTGATCAATGTACTTTGTAATCTCCCCCACCCTTAGGAAGGTTCTTTATAATCTCCCCCACCCTTAAGAAGGTTCTTTGTAATTCTCCCCACCCTTGAGAATGTACTTTGTGAGATCCACCCTCTGCTCCCAAAACATTGCTCTGAACTCCACCGCCTATCCCAAAACCTATAAGAACCAATGATAATCCCACCACCCTTTGCTGACTCTCTTTTTGGACTCAGCCCACCTGCACCCAGGTGAAATAAACAGCCCTGTTGCTCACACAAAGCCTGTCTGGTGGTCTCTTCACACGGACACGTGAGACACACTCCACACTTCCCTGACCCAGGTGGAAAGAACCAACAAAGTACAACCCACACTTTCCTGACCTAGGAAAGAGGCCACCATGGACTTTCCTGACCCCAGGACCTGGCTCCTGCTGCGGTGTGCAATCTGGCACAGGCTTTATAGCAACACAAGTATGGCCTAATCCGGGTATTGTGAGTCCTCATTCCACCCTTGCGGAGCACGGATAGGGAGCCATGAAGTGCTTTCAAAAGAGTAATTCACTTTGTTGTCTACCCTTTCAAGTAGGGATTGTTGTCACCCCCATTGTATAGATGGAGAAAGTGAAACACAGAGGGCTTGAGACCTTTCCCAAGGTCACAGAGCAGGCGGAAGGTAGAATCAGTTCTCAAACCCAGAGAGTTTGGTTCTACAGCCTGCTGTTTGAATCACTACCCCATGATGCCTCCCTCAGCAGAAGGTGGAGAGAATGAGTTCTGGAGGAAGGGGATTCCACAGGTAAATAGCAAGGGAGAAACTGGGTTAAATGACAGGAAAGCAATTTCTTACCTGCAGGACTTCTCAGGGCCTTTAGAATGTTAGTGTGCATTTAAAATAACATCAAGAGGTGAGGGAGCTGACAGCAGCTATTCAGACTATTTGGGTTCTCAGCTTTTTCTTTTCCATCACAGCACTCGTCACTATCTCTCAGGTCCAAGGCTCTGAGGGGTACACTCTGGGAAGTCAGAATAAGGAACTAATTTGAGTCAGACATACTTGAGTTCATATCCCAACTTTGTCATTCATTTGTTGTGCTAAAGATGCTTGGGCAAGTGCAAGCTCAGCTTGGAGCCTAAAGTTTCCTTATCTGGAAAACATGGATACCTAATGATATTGTGAGTTGAAGGGGGCCTGCCCCTCCACCCCTGTGGGTATTTCTCATCAGGTGGAGATGAGAGACTGAGAAAAGAAATAAGACACGAGACAAACCATAGAGAAAGAACAGTGGGCCCAGTGGGACCGGCGCTCAACATGTGAGGACCCGCACCAGCTCTGGTCTCTGAATTCCCTCAGTATTTATTGATCACTGTTTTTACTGTCTTGGCAAGGGGAGTGTGGCAGGGCAACAGGGTGACGGTGGGGAGACAGTCAGCAGGGAAACATGTGAGCAAAGGAATGTGTAATGAATAAGTTCAAGGAAAGGTGCTGTGTCTGGATGTGCACATAGGCTAGATTTATGTTTCACTTTACACACACTTCTCAGTGTAGCAAAGAGTGACAGAGCAGTATTGCTGCCAGCATATCTCACCTCCAGCCACAAGGCAGTTTTCTCCTATCTCAGAATAACGAATGGTTGGTTTTACACCGAGACATTCCATTCCCAGGGACGAGCAGGAGACAGAAACCTCTCTCTTATCTCAACTGCAAAGAGCCCCCCTTTTTCCCTACTCCTCCACAGCACAGACCCTTCATGGGTGTCGGGCTGGGGGAGGTAAGGTCTTTCCTTTCCCACGAGGCCGTATCTCAGTGGGGGGAAACCTTGGACAATACCCAGGCTTTCTTGGGCAGAGGTCCCTGCTGCTTTCTGCAGAGCATTGTGTCCCTGGTTAATAGAGAATGGAGAATGGCAATGACTTTTACCGGATATACTGCCTGCAAAAATATTTTTAACAAGGCATTTCCTGCACATCCCTAAATCTATTAAATCTTGATTCCATACAGCACATGTTTCTGTGAGCACAGGGTTGGGGCTAAAGTTGAGGATTAACAGCATCTCAAAGCAGAACGATTTTTCTTAGTACAGATCAAAATGGAGTTTCTTAAGTCTTCCTTTTCTACATAGACACAGCAACAATCTGATCTCTCTTTCTTTTCCCCACATTTCCCCCTTTTCTATTTGACAGAACTGTCATCGTCATCATGGCTCGTTCTTGATGATCGCTGTGTCTTTGGAGCTGCTGGATACACCTGCAAACTACCAATAGGCAAAACAGGCACACAAGGATTAATACAAAATTTATAATAGTGGAACTCCCGAGGGTTTTAACCTAAGTCACCGGGTTAAGATCTGTGAGGCTATCAACAGCTTCTGTGATTGCCTTAGTTCCTGGCACCAAATTTAAATTTATTCTTTTAATTTTGAAATGTCTAAAGGAAGATGATCTTCTCTTCCTTGTAGATAGTGTCTAACCATGTACCAGTGATGCTCAGACTCATTACAGGCTTGGGATGTAACACAAAAATCTAACATATCCCAGTCACACTGTAACTGAAAATGATGTTCCAAGCTCATGAGCCTATTTCCCATTCAAATGACATTTTGTCTAAGATCATTAGTTTGATTTGCCAGTTTTTGATCAGTACTAGATTGTGAATTCCACAGTCTCATACAATGTTTTTGCCAATTGTTAACCAAATGTACTGTCTGAACAGAAGAGTGCAATGCAACTCCCGCCACAGCAGCCATCGCTGTGACTGCAATTAATGCCACAATTACTGCAATCAAAGTAAAAATGAATCTTTGGGATCTATTTAGAACTCTTTTTTAATACTTCATTTAAAATACGAATGGATGGCGAAGCCTCCTACGGTTGGTCCATGGACGCATGATCCACACACCCTCTCTTGCTCTCACTAGTAGACTACGGTGCTGCCAATTAAAAGTTGAATCAATGCAAGTAAACAATCTGCAGTTTTCACAGGTTATAGTTTTGGAATCTGGGTTACTATTTTTCCTACAACTAGCATATAAGGGGGCTTTACACAACTTTGCAAGGGAATTGTCAGACTGGAATTTAGGTCCATAGTATAAGATGGCTTATGGTCTCTTGTCCTTATAGCTTGATTTTCAGACCAAATTCTAATGTGGTGCAAAGCCACAGTAAGCTTCCAAAGTTCTGGGTGCTGAGGACCAGTAACAGGACTAACTAACTTTGGTGGAGGTGATGAGATTCCCTTTTCACCCCATTCCCAAGGGTAGAGAGACTCTAACCTTTTGTATTTATTTTTATCTAAACCTTCCGTTAAGTCACTGTCCACAGCTGGACTCACATGTGCACTGGGACACGATTGAGTTTGTCCTGTGCAATTGAGGCAGAATTGACCTCAAGGTGCCCAATCTATAATAGTTTCAAATTCTTCGTTTTGTAATATCACCGCACTATCAGCCACACATTCTTCCCAAACTAAAACTTCTGGGCTTTTGACTCTTTGGGAATTTCCCTGGGGCAAGGCTTCCCCTTAGGCCTAGATTTTAATGATCTTCGATAAAAAGGGTCTGCAAATAATTTACCTGTGGTTTGAGTGACATTCCACTTACCATATGATAAGTAAATCTACTGGTGGCACTGACAGTAGGTACTTCTATCAACCAATTTTGGGTTGTAGGTGTTTGGGTGAAGGAAAAGGGACAAGATGGAGGAAGGTGAACAAGATGGAGCAGTCCCTGTTTCCGGGTTCTTCATCACAGATTTTCCCACGCCCGGGAAAAGAACCAAATCAACTGAGCATGCGCAGAATGACGTCAAGCCGGGGACACCGAAATTCAAGAAGCCACTCCTACATACACGCCCCAAACTCCTCCCCTTCCAGCTCCCAGGCATAAAAGTCCGCCGCTGGCAGGAGCCAGCGTGACTTCTTCGGCCCCGCATTTGTGGACCGGAGAACATCACTCGAGAGCGCCGGCGCGACTTCCCTGGCCCCCCACACCTAAGGACCAGAGAACCTCGTCCGAGAGTGTATGCAT
>NW_020257729.1:0-9305 GCF_003255815.1 Theropithecus gelada
GACCTTCCAGGGTTAGGAGGAGCTGGGGCTACGCCACAAGACCCAGGCCTGGGGGGACCTGCCAGAAGCACCCCAATCCCCGGAGGGCAGCCCCCATCCCAAGTGCCCGCAGGGAGGCCTCGGTTACCAGCTTCTTGAGGCCCAGCCCGCCGTCCTCCTCGGCGTCGGACGAGTTAACCTGCTCTTCTGCACTTGACCAGCCCCCGTCGTCCTCAGGTGCCTCCAGTGAGTGGGAAGTTTTGCTCCAACCTGAGAGAGACAGAACTCGTGAGGGACCCCCTGGTGATGAGCTGCTGTCTGCATCCATCTGAGGTGGGGTCACCTAAGTCCCACAGACCCCCTGAGATGTGCACCGTGGGCCCCAACACAGCCCGTCATCTTCCCGGGTTCATAAAGAGCTGAGCAAGACACCCCTACAGACTTCCAGAATGCCTGGCATGTTTCAGGGTTTCAGAGCATCTGCTTCCAGTTGCTGGGCTACCCTGTGGGAGACCTCAATCCCCAGGCCCTGGGGAAGCCACGCCCTTGTCAGGCAGGGCAGTGCCCCTCAGCCAGGAGGGAAGCGGCCTGCCTGCCGCAGATGCCCCCCCAGGGCAGGTGTTTCCAGTGAGTGCCACGGTCATGTTCAACACCTAGCAGACCGAACTGGGAAGCAGTGTCTAAAAGCAACAACTGAGGCTCACTGAGAGGGCCCGACGCCCTTGATCTATGGGATACCGAGGGCTATGGTCCCCACTGGCAAGAGAGTAGCCCCTGGCACAGCAGCACCAAACCAGAAGGCTGAGGCCACGCAGGTGCCGTGGCGGAGATGGGCTCCCACTGGCCACGCAGCTCCAAGCGGGAGAAGAGGAAGGAGTTTCTTCCAGACTTGGGACCACACATGTCCCCCACCGCCCACAATGTTCCTCCTGCCAGGGGCCCAGAGGACGGCACCTGCCTTTCCCATGTGGGGGAGATGGGAGACGCCCTCGCGGCTGAATAAACACGCAAAGGCAGCAACTGGGCAGCAGGCCCAGTGCATCCCACCTGGTGCCAAATGCACCAAGGCAGGACACACGCCCTCCAGGGAAAAAAGCAGATGCTAATGGGATTTGAGTTTGGGCACAAACTGGTTCCAAATCCTATTTGGTGCCACTGTAAGCAAATGTTTCCTTGCAATGGAGGGTGCGGGGCATGGGAAGGACAGAGGAGCTGCATGCGTGAATGCCCGTGTGCCCTGTGCCTGCAAAGCGGCCACGGCAAGCTGTCTTGCAGGCCAGTTCCAATGGCTGACAGTGTCTGCACTGGCAAGGAAAAGCCGGTGCTAAGTGGGCCTCTGCTGTCTGTGTAGAGAAGGGAGCTGGGCCTGGGCACCACCATCAGCCAGCAGAGCATGGAGCCGCTCCTTCCACTCCACCCGAGTGCTCTGCCTTCTTGGGGTCACAGCTGGAGGTAGCTGAGCCTTCCAGGCAGCACACAAGGCCTGCATCTGTGTGAGAATTGAGGACTGTGATTTTCCGGTTGCGGACCTGCGGCGTGGCCTCCTGAGTGTACCTGCAGCTGCCCCCAGCAAGGGAGGCTGAGACATAGCACAGGATGGGGGCCCAGCTGCCTCCTCTACAGCAGCAGGGACTGGCCTGTGGGGTCTGGCTGCCAGCCTGCCCTCCCCGTCCAGGCCCCCAGTCACTCTGAGGGACCACACCTGGGGCCTCTGGCCAGATAGAACCAAAAATCTGATTGAGGACAGTTGGAACAAAAAAAGGGTGGCTGCTGTGTGTGCAGAGGAGCCAGCGTGGCCCAGGTAGGACCTCACACACGAACCTCTCCACGGGGCAGCGAGGCCGGCCTGTGCAGGGTGACACCCAAGCGGCTCTGCCCTGGTGCCACCAGACACACAAAGGGATTCTTGAGCTGCCCTGGCTGTGGGCGCTTAGTGCTCCCCAGAGCCTCTCTGCGGGCCGTGTTGGAATAGGGCGTGGGGGAGGCCAGCAGCGAAACAGAGAGGTCTGACCGTGATGGGAACGGCAGCGCTTGGGAGCGGGCAGCCACAGGCCAGACCAGTGGCACTGCCCCAGGAGATGGGGAATTCTGTGTGAAGGCAGGAGGCTGGGTGATGGCCAGGACGGTACCCTCTGTTTTCTGTACAACAGCCATCGGCCTTTGCTCGATGGAGTCACCACCTGCAGGGCTCGGGGAGCGGGCGCTGGGCAGCGCCCCAGGCCACCCAGGATCACCTGGGCTCACTGCCACCGACTATGGCAGAATGACCCATGGGCAGTGGCCCGGCTTCAACACCACACTGGCTTCCTAGAGACCCTGCCAGGCTGCACCGTCTCATTCACGGACGAGGAGACGGAAGTGGAGGCTGAGCTTGGCCAAAGTACAGCAGAAGCGGCGTTTGGCCCACAGGGCCAGCCCGGCCCACCTTCTCCACCAGGGACCGGCTCTGCCGGCTGCAGGTCACAAGCGGAGAAGGCTTAACAGACAAGAGTAGCCTCTCCCGGGAGACTGTCAATGGGGAAATGGCTCCCTTCTCCCAAGCTCCTGGGGCCTCCTGGGGCCTCGAAGCAGCGAGCCGGGCGTCCACCCACTTGCAGGCAAGACGGTCAGGAACGCCGGGCCAGCTCCCTGCCTCTGAACTCACGCCCAGGGTGGCCACAGCTTCCGCCTGGCTCCGTGGGGCTGGCAGTGCCACGTGAGGAGGCTCTGCAGGCAGGCAGGATGGGGAGGCTGGTTCTGCTTACACCCCTGGGAACCTTTGCAAATTATTTGAAAACTCAAGAAGACTGCAAACATGAGGCCCCCTCCCTGCACTCGAGGGTCCTCAACGGGTCAGGGGAGGTCTCTGGACTTCTCAGGGCAGTTTTCACCCTCAGAATGTAAGGGAAGCAGGAAACAAAGAGAGGTCAGGTTCCACAGGGAGCTCGGCCTCGCCGGCCCCAGGAAAGGAGGGTCTGGGTCGGCCGCCAGTTGCTCTGTGTTCCCAGCAGGAAGTGTCGGGGCAAACTGTGCCACAGGGAAGGGCGGGGAACGGGGTGCTCTATAGCCGACAGCAGCCACTGCGCAGTGAGACCCCACCCAGCTCCACCAGCACGGCTGGGTGACCAGCGCAGCAGCCGTGGCCGGCAGCCACTGACGGGGTGGGCACTCCCACAGGCTCCGGACAGACCTGCTGTGAGGAGTCGGCTGAGAGGCGTGCTGTCCTCAAGGACCTGTCGCCAGAGCATCACACACTGAACACAACCACGTGTCTGCCTCTGGAGCACAGAGACCCACACGAGCTTCCCCCTTAGGTGGCCTTCACGGCCACCCAACAGCAGCTGGGCCGCGCTTCCTGCCGACGCAGAGCGGGTGCCGTGCCCGAGGGTGCCACTCTACCTCGCAAACCAAAAGGAGTCGGGTCGCTCTTTACTTCGTGCCGCTTGGCTTTTTTGTCAGGACTGGTAGGAGAAGCTGCAAGAGGAGGAGGAGGCAGAAATACAACCGGAGAGAGAGAGTGAGGAACGGCAGAGAAGAGGAGGAGGCAGAAATACAACCGGAGAGAGAGCGTGAGGGATGGAGGGAGGCGGCGAGGAGGCTGACCCACGCTTGTGCCGGGAAGGGACACCCACGTTGTGGCCCCTTTCCACTGATGAGAAAGGAGCTTCTGTGAGCAAAATGCAGGGAGCCAAGGGGCCGCGCGGTGAAGGAGGGGCTGGGAGGGGCGTGGGAGTGGGGGCTGCGGCACTCAGAGGCGTCCTTTCAGGGGCCGTCTCTAGGGATGTTTTCTTAGTTCTGCGCGAGCAGAGTTTGCAGCACCAGAATCTGTTCATTTGTTTGTTTCAAGTTTCAGGCCAACTTAAAAGCATTTTTATAAATTGGAAAACACTCCTAATTCTCTGGAAAGAGCCCTTGTCCACCCAGAAGAGCTGCCTGCACGCAGGGCTGGCTTCCAGGGCCTCCTGGGCCTCCTGGGCCCATTCCCCCGCCATGTATTTCCCAGCACGGAGCTCTCGCAGGTGAGCAGGGCGTTAGACGTCTCTGTCTCAAGGGTCCCGTCAGCCCTGTTCACAAGCGGATGCCCCAGAAGATGGCTGAGCGGCCTCTGTCACTGGGCAGAGCAGAGCCACGCAGATGGGAAGGTTAGCACCCTGCAGGGAACTCACCTGAGAAGGCGGGAGAAGGCGGGGGTTGGGGTGCAGGGAGAGGAAGGAGGGGAGCCTGGAAAGCCAAGTACAGCTCCTGTTTCTGAGCGAGCCTCCATTTGAAAAGCTCGCCTTCATTTTTCCAAAGGAAAGCCACCCCTAAAGGATAACTCTGGGTGTCTGTGTGTGAGATACAGCGTCAGCGAATACGTGATTGGGTGGAAAGAAACGCTTTTGCGTGGCCGCCCTTGTGATGAAGGAGGCACGAATGGTCACACACGATGCATGACAGATGCCACCACAGTGAGGGTGGGTTTCGGGCAGGTGCTACTTTTACCTTTCTGACCTTTGAGGTTAGCAAAGCCCTGCAGGGTAAAGCGCTTTCTGGAAAGCGCAGAGCTTTCTGAGGCAGAGCTAGTGACCGTGTCATCTATGAAGGAAGAGAAAGAAACTATGCAGAGGGCATCGCAACCCGGCGTGGAGGCGGGTCCAGCTGCTGCGGGGAGGGCCCAGGGCGGCTCTGGGTTGCACGCTGGGTCTGGGCCGGGGCTGTTTCTGGGGCTGACCTTGCTGACACAGGGGTGCAGAGCAACGGAGAGGGAGGGGCTCTTCTGTGAGGTCCTAGGGCTCTGTTAAGGGGGGAGCAAGGGGCCCTGAACGCTCTGCAAACCTTCTTCACGCTGCAGGAAGCGCGTGTTTCTCGGACACAGTGAGCACTCCGTGAGCAGCTCCGTGCGAGGCCTCCATGTGAGGCCTGGTCCCTGCACACACCCACCTTTGCCCTTTTCGGGGGGCTTTGGCAGTGGTGCTGAACTGACATATCCCTCCAGGCTCAGGGGGTCCGTTTTCCTTTCTTCCAGCTTTTTGAGGTTCCTTGAGTTTCCTCTCGAGGGACTGATGACATCAGACAAATCAAAAAAGAAACAGTGTGTTGTCTGGTTAGTTTTTCAAAACGCGCTGAGGACCTGAGGCATTCAGCTATCTCTGAGCTCCCAGCCTGATCCTAAAGCAGCATCTCCTGCACGTGTTTCTGTTTTTTTTTTTTTGAGACGGAGTCTCGCTCTGTCACCCAGGCTGGAGTGCAGTGGCCGGATCTCAGCTCACTACAAGCTCCGCCTCCCGGGTTCCCGCCATTCTCCTGCCTCAGCCTCCCGAGTAGCTGGGACTACAGGCGCCGCCACCTCGCCTGGCTAGTTTTTTATACTTTTTAGTAGAGACGGGGTTTCACCGTGTTAGCCAGGATGGTCTCGATCTCCTGACCTCGTGATCCACCCGCCTCGGCCTCCCAAAGTGCTGGGATTACAGGCTTGAGCCACCGCGCCCGGGAACCCGGACGGGCTGGAGGAGAGCAGGCACCTACCCTACTCGCTCCAAAGTAGGAGGTTTGTTTTCTCGGCGGGGGCGGGGGTTGGCAGGGGGTGCTTCTTTTTGAAAACTACTGTTCTACGGATTATTTTTTAGGCCGTGTCTGTGTCCTGTTTCATCAATGATTAAAGGAAGCTTATATAAGAAACAGGATCAAGTGAAAAAAATAAGTGATGAATAAAATAAAGAAAAAACAAGGGCAGAAGAGACACGACGAAGCCACAGTCAGGGTTGGAGTCTGAACTGTGCCCACACACGTGCTGGGCCATCAGCGCCAGGTCCCCACTGGGCACCCAGTGTCTCAGGATCAGGAATGCGGGGGCGTGGCCGTGATCTGGACACTGCCGTGCCGTGGAACAGCCCAGCCCGGGAAGAGCTGGAGAGCGGCGGGCATTGCCGGAGGCACACGTCTGGGAAGTGCACCCTCTGGGACTGACCCATGAGCACATCAACACCAGGGGCCTCAAGGAAACCCCAGTAATCATGGGGTCCCACTGACAGAGGCCGAGGACCCTGGCGTGCAAATCCCCCACTCGGAGTGCTCCATAAACGCAGGCCTGCGGCGCCGTGTCTGTCCTCACCTGGTGCTGGTCGGGGCCGGCAGGGGCAGGCTCTGCGACTGCTCCAGTGCCCGGTGCTGGCTGGCTTCTGCGAGGAGGGAGCAGACAAACCACATGAATGAGCGTCTTTACTTCAGCGCCAAGGCGCCTTGCACACACGGGGACTGTGCGGTTGCTTTGAACACATGTAAAAATGCACCTGGAGAGGAAGCTACGGGAAAATGATGGCTTGAAGACAGCCTCACCTCGACAAGCCTGCAGCTGGCTGGTCAGCACTTTCCGAATTTCATTCACCCACGCGGCCTTAATCTCAGGAGTTGGTGCCTGTTTCCCCAAAAGAAACGCCAGGAGGTGAGTACTCAGGCCCCCGAGGAAACACACTTTGGTTTCACTCTCAGAACATCCAAGGATAATCTTAGGAGTCAAAGGTCAGATGGCTGCGTGTGACGGGAGAGGAGGGAAGCGCCGCGGGCTGGCCCCGGGCTGAGGGACCCTCTGCGCCCCACGCACGGGACTGACTGAAGAGCTGTGTCTGGCACTCAGGGCACAGCACCCTCTCCACCATGAGAATTGGCCCTGCGTGCTGGACGTGTCCGCACACTTGCACTGTCCAGGGACGCACGAGCTCCCCTGGGGAGGACGAGCCCATTTCCTCGCAGCACCCCCTCTGATGTGTACTTTTCCCCGAATTTCATCCTGGGTCCAGCTCAGGGTGAAGACAGGCCAGGGCAGGACCCTGAAGCGCACAGCGGCTGCTCCTGGCCTCGATGCAACTTCACGGCAGATTCTAGCACTGGTTCCCGTGAGAAACGGTTCATGACAATGTGGAAGAGGCCGGGGCAGGGTGGGTGGCCCACCTGGACGATGTAGACCTCCTCACGCGCGTTGTACCAGATCTCGAACTTCTTAGCATCTCCCTTCACGTTCTCCGTAATGCCGACGGCAGCCATCTGCCAGCAGAGAGTGGAGACGGGGTTCGCGCCCACAGCGGACCCACTGCCTTGTTTTAAAAAGGTGTTGGTGCAGGCACGAAACAATGGAAATACTTTGGGGATGGGGGCTAAGAATGGCAGAATCCCCCACCCCCATACCTAAGGATGAGAGCTGGGTGTCAGCGTGGCCGCCTCACGGTCTGTGGCAACAGGGACCCAGTTACAGATTTCCCCCCATCGGGGTCTGTGGCCAGGAGCTGCTGCTGTGGACCCGGCCTCACTTACGTTTAAGGACTGCTTGTAGCTGTAGGAGGGGGCTTTCTCGTACCCCTCCCCGTTCTCCTCCCGCTTCTTACAGAAGAGCACCGCCTTCTCGTGCAGGAACAGGTGCCGCTGCATGGGCTTGAACCTGGCCAGCTCCTTCACCTTGGTGTGGCCCCTCTTGTGGTCGGTCCAGACGCTGAACGAGCCCTGCATCAGCAGCTTGCCCAGGTCGCCGAGATTCCCCTAAATGTGCGACAGCAGGGGTGTGTTAGGAACGGGATGGGCGTGGGGTCACGGGAGCACATCACCGAGTGAAAGCAGCCGTTTTGCAAAGCCCACCCACAGTGGGATTCCCACTGCAGGGCGTCCCGGGAAAGGCCAGCTCATGGAGACCGTGACGGGTCAGCGGGTGCCAGGGGCTGGGGGAGGAGGGAGGGACCGGTGGGGCACGTGGGCTTCTAGGACAGTGAAGCTGCTCTGTGTGATGCTCTAGCACTGGGTGCAGGACGCCACACGCCTGTCCAGACCATAGAACGCGCAGCACCCAGAGTGAGCTCTGAGGGGAACAGCCCTCAGTCACTAATCAGCATCGGTGCCGGTTCACCACGTGTGGCCGGTGTGGCACCCATGCTGGATGTCAACACTAGGGGAAGCCTCAGGGCCTCTGATTTACACTCAGTTATCTCACAAACCAAAAACTGCTGCAATTAATAAACTCTATTACCTAAAACAAACAAACCCTGAGAATGAGGCTGGGGGGACATAAAGAGGAGGGCAAAAGATGAACAAGCTGACCTGACGTGGGGCTCTGTGGGGAAAGTGACATCTGCCTTCCGGGGCTACTTGCTCTAAGTCACCAGCCTGCAAATCGCAGCCCAGGAAACAGAGCCACGCCTCCTCCCCAGGAGAAGACAAGGAGGGAGGGCTGAGCTGCTTTCCTGCTGGAGATGTGTGCCCTCCAAGCAGGGGACGCTTCCTGATTTTCTCCACGCCCCAGAGAGCCCAGGGGGGTCTGTGGACCCGGCTACAGGGTCTGGGAGCGGGCTTATCTAGGGACCACCCCAGACCTCCTGCCCCAGACCTCCTGCTCAGAACCTGCACGTTCACACCAAAGCGTGGGGAGTGTGCAGGGAGGCCGCCACGTTGCTGGCCTGGCACATTCCGCGGAGGTGGTGGGGAAGGCTGGGCCCCTGAGCGCCTTACGTCATAGCCGGTGATGGCAATGAGGTGCATGGAGTCATTCACGGCCTTCAGGATGCCCAGGATGGAGCTCAGCGCCTCCTGCAGGTCCTCAGCCCCCTCGCAGTTCTTGCTGTATTTCAGCATTTCCTGAGGTGCACGGGGTGAAGCAACCGTCAGGACACGCAGAGCTCTGGCTCCCCCAGAACAGACCCCTCAGGAGCTTGGCATGAGGCAGGGATGCTGCTCACCCTCCCCTGGTCTGTAGGGAGCTGCTCTGCCCGCCCTCCTGCAGCCAGGACAGACTGAGTGGTGCTGCAGAGGGGCAGAGCCCCTGCCAGGTGCAGACCCTTGGCACCTGCTCCCCGGGGAGCTCCCTCCTGCCACCCTAATGCCCAGGTGCAAACCCCTCACACCTGCTCCCGGGGAGCTCCCTCCTGCCAGCCTGATGCCCAGGTGCAAGCCCCTCCCACCTGCTCCCGGGGAGCTCCCTCCTGCCACCCCGATGCCCAGGTGCAAGCCCCTCCCACCTGCTGCCGGGGAGCTCCCTCCTGCCACCCTAATGCCCAGGTGCAAACCCCTCGCACCTGCTCCCGGGGAGCTCCCTCCTGCCAACCTGATGCCCAGGTGCAAACCCCTCGCACCTGCTCCCGGGGAGCTCCCTCCTGCCACCCTGATGCCCAGGTGCAAGCCCCTCGCACCTGCTCCCGGGGAGCTCCCTCCTGCCACCCCGATGCCCAGGTGCAAACCCCTCGCACCTGCTCCCGGGGAGCTCCCTCCTGCCACCCCGATGCCCAGGTGCAAGCCCCTCCCACCTGCTGCCGGGGAGCTCCCTCCTGCCACCCTAATGCCCAGGTGCAAACCCCTCGCACCTGCTCCCGGGGAGCTCCCTCCTGCCACCC
>NW_020257729.1:14262-14492 GCF_003255815.1 Theropithecus gelada
GATGCCCAGGTGCAAACCCCTCGCACCTGCTCCCGGGGAGCTCCCTCCTGCCAGCCCGATGCCCAGGTGCAAACCCCTCGCACCTGCTCCCGGGGAGCTCCCTCCTGCCAGCCCGATGCCCAGGTGCAAACCCCTCGCACCTGCTCCCGGGGAGCTCCCTCCTGCCACCCTGATGCCCAGGTGCAAACCCCTCGCACCTGCTCCCGGGGAGCTCCCTCCTGCCAGCCTGA